>NC_087548.1:39938131-40113124 GCF_963921805.1 Phalacrocorax carbo
AAATTAGGAATAAACTGACCAAATTCTTAGAAAGATAAATCACAATTGGTAGGAGTTACTTTCCCAAATACTCATAAACATATGTAAGAGCATTACATCTTAATTCATGGGTATGGAAAAATCTATTTTTTTTGTTGTTCTTATTGCAGAACTTGGTTCCTTGAGTTTATCTTGCTTTAACTTACAGAATTTTCTTTTTCCTTTTAGGGTTACTTGTTTTTGGTGATGATAAAGAAGGTTCTAAAAATATTACTTTGAGAACTCGATTTATCCTGATAAAGGATGGTGGAATGCTTCATGTTGGAGCAGAGAAATGCCCCTATAAATCCAAAGCAACTATTATTTTGTATGGGAAGTCAAACGAAGGTGCTGATGTGCCAGAATTTGGCAAAAAATTTATTGGTGTGGGCCCTGAAGGAACGCTGGAGTTGCACGGGCACCAGAAGTTATCATGGACTCTTCTGTCAAAGACTATGTATTTCTCAGGGCTGGCCTATGGTGGTCATACATTTAAAAAAAATTTTTCCCGAGGACTAAATGTGAGAGTAATTGATCAGGACACAGCAGAGATTTTGGAAGCAGTGAAGTTTGATACTCATGAATTTTCAGAAGAAAGCGTGAACTTCCAGAACTTACTGAAAAATGGCAGTCCTGGTCGCATTGTTGCTATCGCTGTAGGAGATTCAGCTGCTAAAAATCTACTGGAGGAAACCAGAGTGACTATTCAAAATCTTTTGGGAAGCAAGTTTGTCAGAGGATTGAGTTACAGGTAAATAATTTCTTTTCCCTTTTGTGCTGAGTAAAGATTAGCTACAGATTCTGCTGCATTTGGGGAATTTGTTAAACTTTGACACTGCTCTTAAAGTCTTTAGAGGATTCTCAGTGTTGTACATGAAACTGCAGTAGTAGTATTCAGCATGCAGTATTTTGATAGTGCAGAGACTGATAGTTACAAGAATTTGTGTGATAAACTTTATTACTTAATCATTGCTCACTTTCACTGTTCTTTACGGAATTTAAAACTGGGTGTGGCGAGGAATTTTTTCTTGTTCAAACACAGATAGAAAACAGTTGCTAGGTGAAGCTTTTAGTGCATATGACTTTACATTTGGAAGAACAAGGAACACCAAGCTAGAAACTGAATACAGGGAAGGGGTACTAATCCTGTATATCAAACAGTGTCTTATTCATACCTGTGCACTGTTGAAATGAAAGTACATGACTCCTCCACTGATTCAGCAAGGGAACTGATCTGTGAAAATATTTTGTTATTGAAGTATACTTGTAAGGTGTTTCTGTATCTTTTGACCATTCTTTTCAGTTGGTCAGGGTTTGGATGGTGGGACAGTAGAAGTAGTATAATAGGAATTATTAAAGCGGGAAACATAAACTGCTGTGGTGTTTATTTAGTTGCTGCGAGTAACTTTTTGTGGTTCATGTCCTGAACGTGGCTTTGTGCTGCACAGGGATAGCAATATAAATGAAAGAGTCACCAAATACCTGCCAGTCCATTCTTCAGCTTCCATTAAGATGGTATTGTATAACCTTTCTATTTTCCAGGAAATCAGTCGTTCAGTTTTTCCATTCTATTCTTACCCCTCACTGTCCTCCAGCATCTGGGTTGTGGTTAGTTTCCTCCCTCTGCTTTGGCAGAGTCAGGCTGGGCTGTCAGTCAGGATGGCATGTTCTGACCTCGGTTCCCGTCAAAAGCACGTTTGTCAGTGGCTGTGTAAGCATGTGGTCAGGGGATGGAAAGTGCTTGCAGCGCTGCCTCTGTAGCAGTTTGGTCAGAGGTGCTGAAACCTGGATGTCCTGTAATAAGTGCCACCTCCTGAAGGCAGGGAAGCCCGTGTGGCAGTTGTTCAGGTTGCTGTGCACCCAGCCCTGATCTGGCCTGCAGGTGTGGGTTTCTGGTGTTTGTCACTGTCTGTGACATCCACACTGGTTTGTCTGAAATAAGGAACTTCTTCAGCCTGCAACAAGGAAGAAGCAGCCTTTCTTCCTTCTCTGCTGAACTGATTCTCGTCTGTTTTAGTTAGTGGGTAGAGGCTCTGTAAGCACATAAAATTGTCTTGCTCTGTGGAAGACAGGTGAGCAGCTTTCCCTGAGTGTTCACTGAGAAAAAGCAGGGTCGTTTTGTTAAACTTGTAAAGCTAGTGAAGGAGATTTCAGCATGGAGGTGAATATTCTGTTACATCCCTCTTGCCTTCTGCCTCTTCCTGCAAAATAGCTCTATTGATTTTAAATTTTAGTATGTGAAACCTTCAGCTTTGCTGCTACTGAAAAGCTGGCCCAGTATGTACAGTTCCTATGAACACGCTAACACTGAACAGTTTCATTTGGCCTTTTAATCCCACTGAACATCATGAGGGGACTGAAGTAACTGGATTGAAGGTGGTTTTAATATCTGCCTTTGAATCAATCATTAGCAACAGACTACAGTCCAGCTAGCTGACAGTGTTTTCACTTGGGGTGAGTGATTCAGCTTTAATGATGCAAAGTTGTTCAGCTTTTTAATAGATGATCTCGACTGCTTCCTTTGCACACATAATTATGGCATTACAGAGCAGTAAAGGGCAGCAAAATAATCTTGGTTTTTGCACTTGGTGGCAGCTTCCTGTGACATGCAGTTTGTTTTTCATTTCCAAAAACTTGGATGCATTGAGCAGAGATGTAGGAAGGGGAAGGACATCCAGAACAGTTCCCTACTCCACCAGTGCTCAGCCAAGTAGATGTCTAGCTGAGGGAAGGGCCAGTGAGGGGGGGAAAAGCAAAAATCCTTGGTCTCAGCCTTCAGAAACATCAGTGATACCTTATACAAAGGTTGAATAACAGCATGTGGTTCCTTTTCTGGATCTGAGCATCTTGAAATATTCAAAAGGTATTGGCCGTCCAGTACAGTGATTGCCAGCAGCTGCTGCTGGCTATGTCCATCCCTCCCAGACTGATGCATGCAGAGTCTCCTGGGACTCTGTGATGCCGCTTGCCATGGCGCTGTGACGGCAGCGGGCTGCAGTGGGAAAGTCAACACTGGCTCCTAGTCTTCCTGTGCTCTGGTACAGCTGTTTGGGAGTAGGATCCTGTATTGCTTCTGTCGCTTATCTCTTGTGATTTGCTTTTGGAAAAAGCATGTCTTGTTGGATGTTGTACTAAAAATGTATCTGAAAGTCTTCTCCGTTAACAGCTCTTGTATTTGCCCGTTTGTATGCAGGACATCCAACTATTTTAAACTGTTTCTTTTCAATGAGGTCTGCCCACTTTTCTTCTGAAATTTGAAGATCCGTTTCAAAATTAATTTGGAAGAGCAGGCAAAAACATTATTTATTACGTCTGTGCTATTCTGTGTTGTCCTTTACCTGTCTGTGAATAATTTGTTAAGAACCATTATATTTAAATATTTACTTTTGTTTTTCACAGACAAGCCTGGGCTTTTGTTGGTGTCATAGGTGGTGGAAATTCTTCCTGTAATGAATCAGTGAGAAACTATGAAAATCACAGCACTGGTGGGAAAGCCATTGCTCAGAAAGAGTTTTTCACAGTGGATGGTCAGAAGTTTGTTGTGAGAGCTTACAGTGAATGGAATGATGGTAGGAAAGCATTTTGTGAAATCCTGCCGTTGTGGAAGAAATAAAAAATATTGTATATGCTTTTTTAAAATAGAACTGTTGGTTGCAATGTAGATTTCTGAGTACTCTAAGTTTGTTTTGGTTTTGTTTTTTTTTCTTGCTGTGGGTGAAGTATGAGGGGACAGTTCTTCAGTGCAAACCGCTCTTTCAATCTACTTGTATACAGTGTGTGAACAGCATAACATTAAGAATCTTCGTTTTTAACATAGTTAGAGATAAGGGGTCTTATAAAAGGTAGAATCAGGCTTTTTGCTCTTTTTTTAGTAATTTGTCAGTTATGTATATGTTAAATCTAAAATTCTGAGATGGTGATAATGATCCTGAAAATAAAACTTGTTAGAAGCCAAGAGAAATGTTGTATTCTTGTTACAATTTCCTGTTGCTGTTTGATGCTGAAATTTAGGTGGCTTTTTACCAAGTTGAGTCTGTGGTATAAAGAGCCTGGAAGGCCTACCACTCATTTACTGTATTCATTTTTATATTTAAGATAACTTTGATCTGAGTTTTACTTTTTATGGGCAGTAATCTTTTTCTGTTTGTACAATAACTAAGCAATATTACATTTGCCTCAGAATAATTTTTTAAGGTAGTTGGATATTTATTTGTTAAGTAATTGAGCTACTTGATACTGGTCCTTCACTGTTCATTACAGCCCTATGAATATGTATGGACTTAAGAAGAAATCTACCAGAATACGTCTTTTACTTGCTGGTACTGTAGAGTTAGGGTCAGGAGAAAGCAAGAGTTGCTGAACTTAGGCAAATCCATCACAAGGTGGTGAAATAGCATGTGTGTGTAATTTAGCCTGCCAAACTGTTTTACTAGTTGTGAACAAAAAGGAAAGTCTCCCTACTTTGTTCTGCCAGGTCCTTGATTACATCTGTAGAGTAAAGAATGGCATAAAAAGTCACTTGAAATAAGTAGAGGTAGCTGGACCTACAAATTGTTGGCATATGATATTAGGGTTTTTTTTAATTATACATACTTTTTTTTTTTCTGCCACTGTTAGTTCCAGCTTTTCCATTTGTTTTATTTGAGATCCACTAAATAAGCAGGCTGTAATGGTATCTCACACTGGCAAGTTTCAGAGCAGAATTGTAGTTTAGAGGGCTTTGGAGTTTGCAATCTTCTTGGAGTTAGTACCCTCTTGGAAATGGTTTTATATAAGGGTGAATATAATCTTACATTTTGTTTACCTTTTTCTTAATTAGGTGTCCCAATTTCAGGCTTCCAGGTAGAAGCTGTAGGTGGAGTGATAATTAATCTTCTGGATGATGTTAGTAGCTGGGAGCCTGGAGACCGGATTGTGGTCGCAAGCACAGACTATTCAATGTATCAGACAGAGGAATTCACCCTCCTTCCCTGCCCGGAGTGTACAAAGCATCAGGTCAAAGTCAAAGGTATAAGAGCGGTCACCACCTGAAGATTTGTCAGACATGTATTCACGGCAGTACACCCTGGATGGTCCCTTTCAGCAGCAGTAAAGAACAGCCTGTTCACCTGTCTCTATATTGCGCTGTTCCCTCATACAGGAACATGTACTTCTTGCTGTAAAATTGCTCAGTATAATGTCAGGTCTGCCTCACAGTTTACCATATTAACTGTTCTTTCTTCTTTCTTCCCAGGATCATTGAATGCTTTAGTTCTCTTCCAAGAGGATTATGCTTGTTTTCTTTTCTTGGCTCCTTTCTGTCTTTTCACTACTTCTCTTTATACGTGCTTGAATAGCTGTTGTGGTCATTACTATTTCCTTTGCCTCTAGTGCCCTTCCTATCTTCTGAAGTGCTATCATTATAATCTCCTTCTATTATTAAAAAAGGAGAAGGGGCTGGGGGGGAAGGAAGAAAAAAGAAAATGGCAATCTTCAAAACTCCCCACCTCCTTTTCCTCAGTTCCCTGTCCACGCCCCTGCCCCCAGTGAAACACTTACAAAGTAAGTGGCACTTCCAAGCCTCTGCTCACACAGGATATCCCTGAGTTGTTGCCATCTGTTTTTATTTTGGGTGTGATGCGTGCAGAATGGTCGTGCAAGTTGTTGACCATTTCCTTTCTTATCTGAGTCATTCTGCTTGACTTCACAAGAGCCTCCCATGGGACTGGCTCCCAGGCTCTGCTGGTGGCCATGTTTTCCTTCTGCCACTCTACGCCCGCTCAGTGCCAGCACCCTCCTTCCTGGTGGTCCACCAGCCTCAGGTCTTCAGCTTCCCCTATGGCTGCCTTCTGGGCTGCAGCATCAGTTCATAGCATGCACTACCTAGTGTTATTTTGCAGTGTTGGTTTGCAGCAGCCAATCAGTGCTCTTCAGGATCTGGTTTTGTCCCATCCACCTCTGTAGAGTGCCACTTCCTCTTCTGAGAACTGAGAAAGAAAAGAGTAGTTTGAAGAAGTCTTCTGTGGACACATTCAAACTTTCCTGTTTCCCCCATATCTTAAGGGACTGCCAGTTTGTGTGTCCACTTTGCAGTGCAGTTTGCATCCCACAGCATTCGCTAAACTGGGTCAGATGTGTTTTACTGTATTGCAAATTCCTAGATATGGAAAAAGCTTATCGTAAGTTTGCCTCACTAAACCTGGGAGAATAGCGGGATGGGTGAAGCTGCAGAGCAGACTTAGTGACATGGAGCGCGACACTTCCACGGCTTTGTTTTTAAGTCCTCACGTTGTGGGTGTTACTGAGCACAGTATTTTAAAGAGCAAACTTAACTTGAAGGTTGCGGTGTGAAGTTCAAGGTTTTTGTCACCACAGAATAACGTATGTGTGTGCAAACTCTGTTTCATCTCAGAAATCACGTACTGTGAAAAAGCAGCTGCTTTTAAAGGATTTTAAATATATTAATAAGATTTACAATCTGTCATAAAATATAAAATCTTGGCTTTTTTTTTTTAAAATGATTGCTCTCTGAACTATAGATACGTCTTTAAAAGATGTTAAAGGAGGTGAACTGGCCCATCTTGGTATTTTTCACCCCCAATATCAAGTTTCCTTTGTCATAGTAACAGACACTGTTTAAAAAAATCCCCAAACCTCCCTATATATTTGTTCCACAAAGAATGAATTTTCTGTGGAATGGCAAACTTGACAGGCTGAAGAACTCACCATTGTTTGAAATGATTTCTTGTACTTTTTCTTAAGTTTAGCTATTTTGGCCCCTTTGTGGTAGGAAGACCAGAACATATTGTCCTGTAGGAGGCCTAGTTGCTCTTTTTTGGCTTGATTTATGTATGCTACTCAAATAAAGGGAAAAACAACAGGTAAGCCATCAAGGAGAGGAGCACAGTTCCATTTACAGACATCTATTGTCTTTTTAAATCTTCAGTGGCAGGTGCAGAATTAATACCACTCTTGGTTCTGCTTCATACTGTTGTAATGACCAGTTTAGATTTGTATCCTTTTGTAAGCTTTGAAGGGATAGTGACAGTCCGTATTCAGGGAATCAATAAGTGGAGGGTAACCCAAGGGAAAAAGGTCTTTGTAAAAAATAAACACATAAATCCATTTTATTTAAGGTTTACAGGACAGGGTAACTTTCTCAGTTTGTATAGACAAATAAGAAATTGGTTGTCTCTTTGGAATAGCGTAAAACCAGAGTATCTTGTTTTCCCTAATTTTAGTTTATGCATCGTCAAAATAACTGTCTATGAAAGAGCAAATTTAGTTAGAAAAGCAAATCCTTTTTTCTTTCAGGGGGTTGAATACAATATTTTCTAAAGGTATCTTGGCCTCATTTCAGTCCTTAATTTTCCTTCGGAACAGATTAAGCAGCCAACATCTTTAAAAGAAAAAAAGTGAATCTGCATCTATGTTTCATTAGAAGTTTTCTAGATACCTTGGTATCATTTTAACTTTTCTTTGTTTTTTATCCATTCTGTTCACAAACTATTGGAGTGAAATTAAGATGCATTTTAAAATAAAATATTGGTATTTGTTTAGGATTGTCTTACCTGAAATGAAAAAATACATAGGCAACACTTTGTTTTAGAAGGAAACATGGAGTGGCACACTTGATTTGTTATCCTCCAAGATGCTTAACTATCATTGAGTCAACCACAGTCTGGGAGGGGGGAATTTGCTTCGTGTTAGCTGGGTTAATGTTTATCATCTAACAATTTTGTGCTTTTTTTGTGCCTTAACATAAGAAAAGCTAAGAGAACAGCATGTTAAGGTATCAGAATGCTTGGGTGTTGTTGCTACAGTTAGCTTGCTTATATAAAATAAGTTTGGGTTTTTTTCTGAATCAAGGCAACTCTTCTTTTATTTCACTTTTTCTTTCTTTTGTCCTCTTTCAAAACCGCTTTTGGACAGAAAATCCTCAGTTTCCTCATGTAGGAGAAATTATCGATGGAGTGGACATGAGGGCAGAAGTTGGAGTTCTTACGAGGAACATTGTAATCCAAGGGGAAATGGAAAATACCTGCTATCGTGAAAAGGAGTGTCAGTTCTTCAATTACGATACATTTGGCGGACATGTCAAGGTCTGAAAAACACTTTAAAGTAGCTTTCTCTCATGTAAAGGCATATTGAGGAATAAAAGACTAATGCTAAACTTGAAGGGGTTTGAAAACTTGATGTTCTTCAATTCATATGGTTACTTTGTGTAGAAATTACTTCGTTCTCAGCTTTCCCAAAATTAGATTTAATTCCTCAAGACTTAGTCTGCAGAATTGGAGGAAGGGATGTAAAATGCATGAAATATAGAAGTATCCAGCATATGTTGCAACATATGGGGCAGGGATTAGACGTTGCAAGTGATGTCCCTGCACGTGCATCCTGTAATATTACAGAATAAAGTTTGATCTCCCTTTTCTTTGTCTTCCCTCCTTCCCTGCCTTTCTCCTGCCCCAAGTGATGAGCATTGAGTCTGGAGATCTGCATCATCTTGAAATTGGGTGCTAGAGAGGCATGGAGAGGATAGCCATCATGGTCCAACTCAATTTCTATCTAATTTTTTAAAAAAATTGAAAGTACTAAGGTTAGTAAGTTAAAATAAAGGAAACTGCTTCTAATTCTTGTATTACCACAAACATAAAGTTGAGAGGAAGTATTATTATAGAAACTATTACTTAAACTTGTATTCACTTATGTTTTTAGATTAAAGGATTGAGCAGCAGCATATCAGCTCTTCACTGACACTGGAGAAGTTTGAGGCCTTATATTTTAAATGCAAATGTATTTGTGCTCATTATGTGCTGGTCACAGTTTAAATCTCTTTCTAATATATTTGGATGCAGATTTTAATTTTATAGTGGTGGACATAATGGTGGGAAAGAAAGTATGCCCTTCCCATACTGTGTGGCAGCGTTTGTTTTGTGGAAGAGAAGTTGGCAGAATCAAGGCACTCTTTAGTGTTCAAGATGATGTAATGAAAGAGGATAATGACAAGCTGTGAATCTTGCAAAGCCTGACCTTGATTGCCACAATAGTGCAAATACAGCAGACCCCTCAGATGTCTGGAAGATAGAAGAGAAAACAAACATTTTGAGTCATCAAAGTTGTGAAACTGTTCCCAGGAGACAGGAATATCCAAGTGTCTGCTGCCAAACCTAGACTTCAGCACTAGAAGCATTTATGGCTTATGTTCATCTTGTGCGCTCAAGCACAAGCTAGGCACTAGTAAATGTTAATGCCACCAGGGGTTTTGATTATCCTGCATTTTCTACTGGTCACTAAGACCGTAGCATAAAGGAGGCTTAGTGGCAGTGAGGAGGGGCATTGGTTTGTAGTTTTATGACTGCATTAGTGGTTTTAGATATTAAGAGTCAGATCTCAGGGATGCCTTGTTTTGACCATCCCCTCTGTGTTTTAGACATACAAACCTTAGGAGTGCAATTAGAGGAGAGGAAAAAGTCTGTATTACTAATTTCCCTACAGCACAAAGTACATCTAAAATGGTTATTTCTGGTAAATACCCGGGACAGGTAAGTTAATGAAAAAATAGAAAAGGGTGGGGGTGTTTTTCCTCAGCTTAGCTCATTGCTGTTTCGCTCTTGCACTTGGTTTCTGTTTTTGTAGCAGGTTAGGTAGAAGAAAATACTTCTGCTTTCCTGTGTTATTGGTGCAGCCCCATTGTGTTTTCACTTTGCATTAGGTGGTGTTACTGTGAAGTTGTATGATTCTGAAGGCAAAGTCATATCTTCCTTAATAAAGAAGTTCCTTTGGGGCGCTGTGTCCAGTTTTGGGTTCCCATTGCAAAGAAAATGTAGAGGCACTGGGGTGTGACCAGTGAAGGTGGTGTGTGGGAGTACATGATGATGAGCAAGGAGAACAAGGCTTGTTGGGTGTGGGGGAGGTGGAGAGGAGGGATGTCCTTGCTGTCCTCCTGGGGAGGGTTCAGAGAGGCCAGAGCAATTCTTGGAGGTGCACAATGATAGGACAAGAGACAAAGGGACTAAACTTCAAGAAGGCAAATTCTGGTTAGATACCAGGAACGTTAAAAGGAAGAACCAATTGATGTTATATGAGCATCTCTGTGGCTGGAGGTATTCCTTGGGCAATGTGCTGAGCAGCTGTCTTTAACGTGACCCTGTGCTGAGCTGGCAGTTGGACCAGGTATCTCAACAGGTTCCATTGAATCTCTATTATTTGGTGATTTTATTCAACCAAGCCTGTCCCAGGTGGACTACACTGGTACAACTTCAGTATAGGCAGCCCCTGATAAGGGGGACTTCTGTTTATTTGTACAGGATGCCGTCATACATAAAGAATATTTAACGTGCCAGCTAGACGTGGCAAAATGTCTGGTGAAAATTGCTCTGTGTTATCCAAGTGGAGGTTTAGCTTTTACACATATTTATGAAGGATCCTGTTTTATAAGGCAGGATATAGAGCAAGACAGTAACAATTGTTCTAACTTGAGTTGGCCTGTGGTAACTATGCGCATCCAACTTCTGTACATCTGGTATAGGTGATGTATTAACTTAAATTTCTATTGGTTAAAAAGCAAGTAGTATGTTATTCATTCTGGACTTCTCGTTACATTTTTAGATTTTGAAGAATTTTACATCTGTTCATCTCTCCTACGTGGAATTGAAGCAAATGGGCCAGCAGCAGATTGGAAGTTATCCCGTTCACTTTCACCTTTGTGGGGATGTGGATGAAAAAGGAGGTTATAATTTTAAGACTTATCTGGAAGGTCTTTCCATTCATCACTGTTTTTCCAGATGTGTGACTGTTCATGCAACTAATGGCTTGCTGGTAGGTGCAAGGAGAGTAAAACATACTGTGTTGAATTAAATGTTATAAAGAGCATTTAGAGCAAAAATAGTCTCCTCCTTTCAAGATTAATGCTCAGCAAGTTTTTTTTTTATTGCAATGAATAAAAGAACAAGTGAAAACAGTAACTTGTTTTTAACAGATCTCACCATTCTGTTTTTTTCAAAATCTTCCAAGCAGCTAAACTCTCCAGACACAGTAGTGTGTTTGTAAGGGATAAATAAAACTCTGTGCTTGAATCATCTCAACTGCTGATACTGAAGCTTCACTGTGCAGCTGTGCCAAGATAGTAAAACTAAATGGTACTTGTCAAATAAATCTCAGTAAATGCTATTGCTACGGACATAATGAACTTGTATTTCTGCAGATAAAGGACACCATTGGCTATGACACACTAGGTCACTGTTTCTTCACAGAAGATGGCATTGAGCAGAGGAATACTTTGTTCCACAACCTTGGGCTAGTCACGAAACCAGGCACTCTTCTTCCTACAGATAGAAACAGCAGTATGTGTATTGGTATTAGGGATAAAGTGTATGGAAGTTACGTTCCAGTGCCAGCCACAGACTGCATGTGAGTATTTTGTCCTGAAAAAGTAAAACCATACCAGCTGCAGCAGTTAAATGGCTGATGATCTCTTCACAATAAAGAGATGAGAACATCTTTTATGTGTAATTCGGTGAATGCAGAAACCTTAAATGTAGTTCACATAGTAATGGTATTTTAAAAAATGAGCATTGAGTCACTTATTAAAGAGAGAAAATAAGTTTTGTAGGAAGATCGTTTCTTGTGATACTTGTTCAATAGACTTTTAAGGCCGCGTCTTTCCTTCTGTGCAAAGGCACGCACGTCCTCAAGTTGTCACTGCGAGTTTTTCCGCATACTACTAACATCTTGTACAAGCTTATTAAAAGAGTTTAGTGTTGTACAGAGTATCTGAACAACATTAAATAAAATACTTTGCATTGAACTAAAAAAAGAAGCATTTTTGACTTCTAAATGTGGGGGTGTGTGTGTGATTTTTGTTTCATCTGTGAAATAGTGACTTCAGACATAAGTTTAGCTTTTTTCTAATGTGCTTGTTATGAAGGGGAGATATTTCTGTAGGAGCTAGAGCTTCTCCATAATAACTTCTTTCTGAATAATATTTCAGGGCAGTTTCAACATTCTGGATTTCTCATCCCAACAATCATCTTATAAATAATGCAGCAGCAGGCTCACAGGTGAGGTGTATGGATGTAATTCAACATAAAGTACTCATGCCACTGGTATTTGTAAAACCCTTACAAAGCCAAAAATATATATTTTTTTCTTTTTTTGTATAGGAATATATTGTTTTTATGTTTAGCAGCATATTGTCATTACAAGCGCAGGGTTTTGTCTACGTGTGCATTTAGGAGATGCCAAAAATCTTTATTCTGGCTGGAACAGAGGAGATCTCTTCCTCTTTGTAGTTAATAAACCTGACAATAGTGTCAATGTGTGTATGTAAGAGTAAATCCTTTTATTTCCAAAGAACTAGTGCATTTCATACTAAGGCTTCTCTATTTTCTGTATGTCGTCATGAGTTTACTCATGTGTGACTGCTCTGCAAGATTTGTGTTAGTAGCTGTAGTTGCTGGAATGAAATATGACTACAAAAAAAAGTTCACTGTGTAAGAAACAGCTAAAACACTTTTATTGTCAGTTGTTTGTCATTTGTTTCCCATCAGTGACTGCTGATCAGCTGATCTGGTTTTACTTGTTGTGAACCTTCTATTAGTATTAGAACCTTGTCACAGCTGCTTGCAAAGTAAAGCTGAACTACTCAGTACAAGTTGTGGAGGAGGGTGCTGGAGTCTGTTCTACATTGGATGAGAGGCTGAGATGTGCGTGGTTTTGAAGTGGATTTTTCTGAAGAGATCAGTGGGAATGGAAAACAGGAAAGATTTCTGTTGTTGCCACAAAGGCTCCAGTGCTGGAAGTAGAACACAAATGTGTGTCAGTGTGTTCTTAGGCACAGAAAACATAATAAATTGTTGTTCTGAATCTTATTCTATTAATATTTAAATGAGCTGAAACATCTAGAGTAGAGTATATGAAAATTTAGTAAATTTTGTTCTGCTTTTTGTGTGGTCTGGTGCTTTTTTCCTTGACAAACTTTTCTAGTTGACTGTCTACCACTAGGAAGGATCTGGACACACTTACTGAATCAAAACAATAGTTCTCTTCCCAACACAATGTCTTTCCATTTTGCCTGCTTTTTGTAATATACCATTATCTTGTTTTAGCATTGCAGGCTAATTTAAAGGAGACAGCTTCTTTGATCTGGTGCTTAAAACCTGCAAGGTCTCTTTCTCCCTGAGTAGTCTATCCCAGCAAATATCACTTTGTTTTGTTAGTAGAATGTGCATGGTCATAGCAAGCATTTGTGCATTTTGCCACGCTGATATGCCTCCCTTGCATGGATGTAAACACATTAGTATAAAGGGACTACAGCTTTCTATGTTTCAGAAACAGACTACTTCAACTGTGTTGATAGAAACTCTGCACTGTAGAACTTTTGCTGGTATAAACTATAACAATTCACAAACAAATAAAACAATTCCATTGACCCCCCCACCAGATCCTCCATTACACAATGAAGCCTGCTTTAACAGTGTATATGCAATACATGTTTCTTCTGTTTGAGCTGTATATGAGAGAGGGGGGAAGAAAATACTTTGCATTTTTCTGAATGCTTGCAAGTGCTTAAGGAGCTTTTAAGTTTATTAAACTTTTTTTCCAAGCATCAGGATGTGTTTTGGATAAAAATTGCTCTAACCTGCCAAGCACAGAGCTGTATTTAATTATATGTGAAGTAAGATTTTGGTATTTTTATTAATGGAACATTCACATTTGCATTGAATTGTTAACCATCAGAAATGTCAAAGTGTGTCATCATTATGGATGGGAATATGTTCCTGAGAAGAATTTCTAAGACTGTTTGGAAAATGAGTATATTCTCAGTGAAATGCATGAAATCTTAAGCTGGAGTGAATTGGCCTTATACATGTTTCTTAAACAGGAGAATGATGTTTTCATGAGATGGAGCACTGAATATGCAGTGTTTCTTTAGCTACTGTTTAACCCTTTAATGTGCCTTATTCCATGATATTTTTTTTATAAGGCACAGAGCATGTGGTCAGGTAAAATTTTTACGTTTATAGGTATCTGCCATGCAGGCACTGTTATGATGCCACCTCTTGTGAACCCAGATGAAAAGGCAACTTTTGTGGGTCTCATTTAGCAGATAAATCCAGCTTTTTTAAGAGCAGGGATGTTGAAGAAGTGGAGAAAATTAACAGATGCCGAAATTATTACTGCATGTTATTGGCACAGTGCTCTGAATTGGCCAGACTTCTTGATTACTTTTTTCCTTTCTTCTGAAAGCTCTTGTGGGTTTTTTTGGCTGTGTCATTAAATTCTGATGTGAGCAGAGATGAACAAGCCTTAGTTAGACAGTAACAGTAAGGAGGAGAAGAGGGGGTTTGAGTATTTTACTGTAAATGGTATGATTTACTAGTAAACAAAAAAATCAAGTGTGTGTGATGAAACAACTGAAATAAAAAAGTTACATTAACACTGTCACTTTCCTGGTTTGAAATATTAGAGATTAGAGGACCTTAAATGTGTGGTGTTGCATGACTTCACTGAGAGGCAAAACACTTCTTAGTGTATATTATTTGCTAGAATATAGCCTTATTTGCAAAATTCTTTCTCACTGGACAGTTGTTTGGAGACTTTATTTTGAAAAATATATTCCATTATGCATGGTTGGTTTGGGCTATGTTCTTATTCGCTTCCTTACTTAAGCGTATGCCAAGTTGAACTTGGATATTTTATTTTATGATGAGATACATCAGCATCGATAGTAGTATCAGACTCATAAGTAGTGTCACTTTCTCCTTACTTGCAGGATGCTGGAATATGGTATTTGTTCCACAGGATTGCTACAGGAGATTCTCATAGTTTAGCCATTGAAACCAAGTCAGAGCTTACACCCCTAGGAATCTTCTATAACAACAGGGTTCATTCTAATTTTAAGGTAATTTATTATCTCACTAAAAAAATTGTAGTTCTTTATTTGTAACTATTCTGTATTAGGACTCGTCTGTTTAAATTTCAGGCTGCTTAGATGATGGATTCATGCTGTGTTTGAACCGCCTGATTCCATCTAGGTATTCTAGAACAGTGTATAATCAGCATGCATATAGTTTCTCGGCACATTTCAAGTATTCACTGTGTTTAATATCCTCATAAGGCACAAACAACTGAAATCTGTTAATACTTCTGGTGAAATACATTTTCTCAGAAGTAACATTTCAGATGCTACTCTCTTACAGATGGCATTGTTTTCTACTCGTGAATAAAGCTGACCTTTGAAGCATCAAAGTTCATCACAGTTGTTTCATCTAATAGCTTCCTGGGATAGCTGTGACTTGTTTCCCTGAGTCTCTAGTGTACAGTAACTCAGGTATTTGCACATGGTGGCACAGTCTCTTACTAGATGTTAAGATTGCAGGTTGCCTTCAGGAACCCAGCCATTGGAAACAGATTTTTATTAGAGGATTCTCAGCCTAGATACAGGCATTCAGTATTTTTTATTAATTTGACTTTAATATCTTTTCCACATTCAGCTAAGTGAAGTTAAAGTCCTTAATTATTTCATTTGGAATCTAGCTGCCTGCTCTGTGTGTGTATGTATACATAAATATATAGTGATATTTACAAAGCCACCTAACTTTAAATATTTAATATGTGTTTGAAGTTTAGCTAGAAGTTCAGTATCAATACTGAAATTTTTTTTTACTGAGTGAAACTGCTTTTACTTGAGTTGGGTGTCTGTGGGTACCAAGAAATGAAGCACTGTTTTTTATAGAAGTTGTGTTAACTGTATGTTTGGGACTGTAGGGCGCTTGTTCAGATTGGAATTAAAACATATTGAATACAAAAGTGCATTGTAAAGAAAAGAGTGTTTCAGCTATGTGGCTCATGTTGTCTTTAAACAGGGGTAGCAGTTTGTATGATAAAATTCCATCTTAAAAGAGCAAATTCCACTATCAGGTCTGAGGATCTACTCAAGTGGGGACACCCAATTGTAATCAGAATTTGGATCAGAGGTGAAAATAGCTGCAGGTATTTGTGTATGTAATTCAGGTTAGATAACATGAATGCTTCCTTCTGCTTCTATTTTCTCACATATATTATTCATACTGATTATTGAGTTTCGATTTGATGACTGCTTGGGCAAAAATCAGCTTCAGTGGTGAAGGTAGTTTAGTTTTAAAGTGAAATACAAAGCATTTTTCACAGTGGTATTTTTTTCAATTTGTGAGAATATTTTGATTTCACCAGAAGATTGACTCCCAGATTCTCCAGAACAGCATCTAGAAGTGTTAAAACCTCAAATACCTAGATGTGAGAGAAATCTGAAATGAACTTCAATGATTTTTCCATTACTCTTTTTTTTCCAATCCCAGGTAATTCTTTTCCTCTGACCAAATTAACATAAAGAGATTCTGGTTTACCCGTAGACAATATATTGGTTAAGCCCACACTGAAAGATCTAGGAGTTCTTAATACATTTATTGAATGCAATTTAAAATTAAATTTTAGAAATCTAATGTTTGCTCTATCTTTTAGTTTTACATTGCATGAATTTTCTTTCCTTACTTGTTTCAGGCTGGTTTGTTCATTGATAAGGGTGTTAAAACAACTAATGCTAGTGTTGATGATCCCAGAGAATATCTTTGTTTGGACAACAATGCAAGGTAAAGATATTGTCTTTCAAGTGAGTAAAAAATGGCAAAGTTCTGAGGTTGCTCTTACTTTCATATGAGGAAAAACATGTGAAAAACAATATAATTCATATTTTGACTCTATTTAATCATTATTTAAATACCTCATTGCCTATTACATAAAAATATTATTATTATTAATAGAGTTTGTTCATCTATTTTGGGAACAACAGAGCATGGTGTGCCTTAAAGGGGTTGGCTGTTTCTTCTGAGCCCCTGCTCACAGTAGTTTTCAGCATGCTTTACTGTCATGCTTGAAGTATTTTCTGGAATTCCTGCTAAAAGTAAAGTCTTTAAAATCTGCTCTTCTGATTTATGACTCAGTTTTAAATAATTGTTAGAAGAAGGCTTAGTAGAGCCAAGTAATACATCCACTTCCCTCTCTTACTGCTGAATGCTTCCTGCCCTGCCTTTCTAATATTGGAGATCATAGCTCAGTGGTACAGTTTTACTGAAGGCTATTTGCAGAGATGGTACAATCAATCACATTTTCTTTAGTTTACAAAGTGAGAAAAAATAGTGGAGAGTTTAGGAAAATTCCAGGTTATGCTGTGCCTGGGTAGTCTTGTCCTGAACTTCAAATAAAATAGCCTGGGATACTGGTCAAATGACAAGATTGCATAACTGTATCCATCAACATTTTATTGTGACAACTGAGCATTAAGACTTGAAAATATAGTTCATAAGATCTTTATTTCTGATTGATCTGTGTTTAGGATGAGGGTACTTAAGTGATAGCTGCAGATGCAGACAGGGAAGTTACCAATTTTGGTGATACTCAATACTTCATAATTTGGAAATGAACTCGCTAGTTTGAAGCTTTGACAGAAAACCCATATAACCCATGTGGATTATCCCAGTTATATTAGGTACTCAAGAATATGAGGGGCAAAATGCCCTGTGAGGATCTGTAGTGTGTTGACAGGGCATCAACAGAGGATGTGAGAGACTCACTGCATGAGATGGGGTTCATGTTTCACAGCAGCCAAAGAAGTAATGAGGCACTCTGTAAGTACATGAGGCCACTAATCATTGTACATGGAACCAGACTGGAGGGGTTTAAGCGTTGATTGAGGAGCCTGAGACTGTCCAAAAAAAAAAAACCAAACCCCATTAACCTGTTCTTCAGTTCCTCCCTGGGGGGTGGCAGGGCAGATCCAAATCACGATGAGGGGCATATGTATCTTTATCCCCTTAAAATGCATTTTGGTAATATTTTTTTCACATATTACTTTTTCTCGAGGATCTTGGGGATAATAAAATGAAAGCTTCCACCAGTCTTTAATCAGGCTGCTTCTTCCTGTTCGCTAAGATAGATTCCCGCCATAACTCACCATATTAGACCATCTTGGTAACAATGCAGAGAGTCTGGTTTGGAGTAGAAAAATATCTCAGCTGTGCTCAAAGACAGAGCACTTCTCAATGTCAGAAGAGTTTGAAAGATTTGAAGGAGCAGTTAGACAAATCTCCAGCCTTTTTTTTGTATAGTGCATGTCAGCCCTGTGTATCCTTTCCACATTAATGCTGCAATACAAGTGGGGAGGGAGTCCTTTGGGGAGGGGAAAAAGAAAAAGCAAGGGGATAAAGGAGGTAAGATGCATCTAAAGAAACTAAGAGAGATTGAGCAAAAGCCTGTGAGAATTACTGGGAAAGAAGTTTTATGTTCCTGCTTCATTATACCCTGAAGACACTTTTCTAGAACTAGAGAGCTATAGAAGCACCTGGTTTTGGCTTCTGTCATTCCAAGCATGAAGCAGAGTAGATTTTGCTCATCAGATGAGCATGAGTAATTATCTTTCAGGGTCCCTTAGCCCAACATATATGATATGTGTAAACCAAACATTTTTGTGTTTGGGTTTTTATCTGTCCCAGGTTTCGACCTCATCTGGATGCAGACCCTGAAAAGCCCCGAGTTGCTGCCCTGATTGATAGATTAATCTCTTTCAAAAACAATGATCATGGGGCCTGGGTCAGAGGAGGGGATATCCTCATTCAAAACTCTGGGTAGGTATCCAGAAGCAAAGAGCTGTCTGTTGTTAAGAAGTTTCCCCTGAAGCTTTATTTATGGAAGTGTGTTACAACAGGGTTATAAGAGAGGATTGATGCTTAACTCAAGGAACTTCTCAATATCTTGAACTGCTTTCACACCATCCCACTACTTTAAAAGAAATAAGTTCATGTGTGATTAGATGAGAGCGTGCCTTAAACGGCAAAAAGAAACTATGTAATAAAGTCTAAAAGTTGGTAGAGACAGTAGATTTATACTGAGGTGTCTATAGTTTCCCTGAAGCTCTCACATTCCTGCTTAAAATATGTAGAAAATCACTTTTTTTTTTAGCAGCAACATTTTATAGGAGTTAAGTGTGTGGTGGTTCTAAATTCAATCAATAAAAAAAATTCAGGTTTTCTTCAGTGCATAGCAGGATGTGCTCTTACAGTGGTTTATTGTAGGATAATCCAGAAAACATGACTGAAGCGTTGAACTTTCTTTTAGGTTTGCAGACAATGGAATAGGTTTGACATTTGCTAGGTGAGTACTTTATGCTGATCCCTTCTGGTTTTTCTTGCATAGAATCTTAGAAAATATACATCCATCTATTAAAATTAATAAGCATACTTTCTGAAGGTTATCATTTCACTTCTGGGCCCAGTTCTATTTCCAGTGGTGTAAAGGCTGTAAACTGACACAGTTGCCAAAGCTTGCACTTTACTTCAACCTGTACTTCGTTTACACCACAATTTGCTGAGTCTTTACTAGAAGGGTTATGTTTATCCAGGTATTTTTGGTGCTGTACGATTAATAAGGCAGTTTTGATTTTCCTCCTGAACAGTTGAAAGTGAGTAATAGAAAAGAAAGGGGATGAGCATTTACAGGGGGCAGAGTGTTTTTCTAAGAAAAAAGAATCAAGTAACTTAGGTAGTAGGCCAAAATTGCTGCCATTTATGTTATGACAAACTTGTTCCAGGATTGCAAAAATGGGCTGTAAAAGAAAGAGTACTGTACTACAAAGGGAGATAAAAAATTTAATGCTCAGCTCTTTGCTGATGTTTCAAACTGTTAGCCTGTAATACTGTAAATGACTAAATTTATTATTCTGTGTATTGTAAATGAAATCTAGACTGCTCTGCTTTACGAGGACTGTTACAGAAGTAAAAGTAGGACTGTCCCTTGGTGTGTTCATCTTCTGGAGAGTTTTGACTAAATGCTTATCTCTGACATTGCTTTTATAGTGATGGGAGCTTCCCAAATGATGAAGGTGCCAGCCAGGAGGTATCTGAGTCACTGTTCATAGGTGAGAGCAAGAATTACGGGTTTCCAGGCGGCCAAAATAAATATGCAGGAACTGGAGGAATAGACAACAAGGCGCGCACTCTGCCTAGAAATAGGTAAGTATGTTGTGAGTGAAGGAAGCAGAAATGATTGCAAGAAACGTTCTCTGCATCCAATGTAAATGCCCTTCTTGCTTGAGCTATGAGAGATGAGGACTCTCTTGAAGGTGATGTTCTGTTTTTCTTTTTAACACTTTGTGTGGAGCTCTGTCACTCTCACCTTTTTACTGAGTCGGTTTTCACCTGATGCTGCCACAGGTCACTTTTCCATAGCGATTTAAGTTACTCTACTTTTAATGAAACCGTAGGTTGTTGCATTTGGGCCTGGAAGACAGAAGGAAAAAACTTCCAGGAAAAAGGATTTCAAGGGTCAGTTTAGGACTAGAGGCTACAGTCTGTCTGTGACCAATCCCCATCTGTGACCATTATCCTTTTGTCTTTGGCTTGCTGTGATGCTTGTTTAACATAGTGCCACATCCTACCCTTGCCACAGAATAAGAAAGAAGGCTTAGGAAGGTCTAGGATGCCCTTGTTTTTTTGCCACTTAGCCATTTAGAGGGGACAAGTTAATGTGTTGGTGATATGAGGTATTCAGTCTAGCTGAGCAGAATCACAGAACAGTTGAGGTTGGAAGGGACCTCTGGAGGTCATCTTGTCCAATTCACACCTGATCAGGCAGGGCCACCTGGAGCTGGTGGTCCAGGACAATGTTCATGCAGCTTTAAAATATCCAAGAATGGAGGCTCCACAGCTTCCCTGGGTAACCTGTGGCAGTGCTTAGTCATCCTCACAGTGAAAAACTTTCTCCCTATGTTCAGGAGGAACCTCCTGTTTTTCAGCTTGTGCCCGTTGCCCCTGGTCCTGTCACTGGGCACCACTGGAAACAGCCAGGCTCTGTTGGCTTTGCACCCTCCCTTCAGAGATTCTTATACATTGATGAGGATCCTGTCTGAACCTTCTCTGTTCCAGGCTGAACAGTCTGAGGTCTTCCAGTATTTCCTTCTATGGAAGATGCCCCAGTCATATAATCATCTTCGTGGCCCTTCGTTGGACTGTATTCAGTAGCTCCATTGTCTGTCTTGTATTGGGGACAAGCGCTCTAGGTGTGGCTTCACCAGTGCTGAATAGGTGGGAAGGATCACCTCCCTTGATCTGTTAGCAACACTTCTCCCAATGCAGCCCAGGATACCATTTGCTGCTTTGCAGCAAGGGCACGTTGTTGGTTTATGGTCAGTTTGGTTTCCACCAGGACGTGCAGCTCCTTTTCACTGTTGCATAGGGTTGTTCCTTCCTAGGTGCAGGACTTTGTGCTTCCCTATGTTGAACTTCATGAGGTTCTCATCTGCCCATTTCTCCAGTCTGTTGAGGCCTATCTTGATGGCAGCATGACCCTCTGGTGTATCAGCTTCTTCTCACTGTTTTGTCTCAGTGGTCACTAATGAACATGTTGAACAAGATTGGATGCCATATGGACCCCTAGGGTGCACCACTAGTTACTGGCCTCCAAGTAGAATTTAGGCCACCACCCTCTGGAGCCAACTATTCAGGTAGTTTTCAGTCCACCTCACTATTCTCTCATCCAGCCCATGATGCTTCATGAGAATCTTATGGGATACAGTGTTGAAAGCCTTACTGAAGTTTACTGTGTCCACTGCTCTCCCCTCAGCTATCAGACCAGTCATTTTATTGCAGAAGTTTATCAAGTTGGTCAAGGATGACTGCTGCTTGGTAAATCCATGTTGATTTACTCCAGATGACTTTCTTGTTCTTCATGTGCCTTGAAATGGTTTCCAGGATTAGCTGCTCCATAACCTTCCTGGAGATCAAGCTGAGGCTTACCAGCCTGCAGTTGCCTGAGTCTTGAAGTTAGAAGTAACATTTCCTTTCTTCCAGTCTACAGGCACTTCTCCCAGTTGCCATGATCAATAAAAGAGCAGGTGGTGGTATTCTTCTGCTGTATTTCCCATACTGAGGAAATGGCATGTTTGCAAATGAACTATGATAGCTCTTCTAATAGGAAAATTCAGAAGAGTGGGAGAATTTTTGAGCTGTTAGATAAGTGCAGAAACAAGATTTCCTTTACTAAAATCTAACCTGCAAGTCATTCTATTAATGTTGCTTTCTTGATTCCTCTGAGAGGAGGTGTATTTTTGACACAGATTTAGGCTTATCATGGGTTTTGTTACAGGATGCTCTGAATTTTGTTTGCATTAACAGGACATTTCCAATCAGAGGCTTTCAAATTTATGATGGACCTATTCACCTCACCAAGTGCACATTCAAAAACTTTGTGCCAACTCCAGACAGATTTACCAGTGCAGTTGGATTCTTGATGAAAAATCCATGGCAGATGACACCAAAAAACAACATTTCTCATGTGAAGTTTGGTCCAAATGTAAGCTTATTACAAGTTTTCTTTTATTCTTGCAAATGGCCTTATTTTCTTCTAGCTGTATTTAAAATAAATATCCAAGGGCCCTAGGTCATCTTTTCCATAAATCCCCGCTCTCCCCAGGTGAGTTTCTCTCCTGCTTAGAAGTCATCCAAGGTGTATCCTTTGTCTCCTGAGCAAAAAATAGTACCAAGGGAGATGTAGGTTATGTTGCAAAAATGATATTTTTCAAGGCTAATGGTAAAGCTGAAAGGAGATTTTTTTTGTAATGTTTGGTATGTCCTTAGTAATGAATTTTCAGTTGCAAACATGAACACTGTTCAGAAGCAAGAGCTAGCCTAAGCCTATTAATAAAAACCAAAATGTCTGTTTTGCAAGATGCCACTGTCCTTGCCATAAGGTTTTTAATCAACTTTGCCAAATTGCTGTGTTTCTGCAGGGGTGCAAGTGCTAGTCTGTGCTTTGCCTGGGGGAAAAAAAAAATATTTTCATTGTTGTTGCCAGGTTCCTTTGAAAGTGTTCTTTGGAAAACCCGGTCCCTGGTTTGAAGAAGGAGATCTGGATGGTGACAAGAATTCGATATTCCATGATCTAGATGGCTCAGTGACTGACTACAAGGATACCTATGTGGGCAGAATGGATAACTACCTGATTCAACACCCCAAATGCATTAATGTTACAGAATGGAGTGGAGTGATTTGCAGTGGGACCTATGCACAGGTTAGTGCTCTTGTAGCTTTCTGTTCAGGACAAATCTGCAATATGAACAACTTGTGGGGGCAGGAGTAGTGTAAGAACTACAAAATTATCGATCTTTGGATTAAAAATTCTGTGACGTTCTAAAAATACTTTTATGCATGTTACACTTTTTAGCCAGTTGTGTATATTGTGTCCCCTTCAGCACACAAACTGGGAGTATGGTATTAGATGCTGCAAGGTAAAACCAAATGTGTATGCATGCCGGGAGTTCTGTCTCACAGCCCTATCTGCTAAAACATTTTTGTATTGGAGGTGTTTTCTTCCGCTGAAGTTCCATCTGGTTTTTTATAGAGTGAGTTTTAAGGTGTTTGGTTTTTTTCTTTAATGGAGACACTAAATGTCCCCTTCGGAATACAAACCTCACATACATTTGATTCCCATTCTGGTTCCTGTTCTTTATGATTTTGGCCAAGTACCACAGCTGATTCTATATGTATGTTTTCCATCCCCTTCCCCATTTTTATCTGTAAAAGGGCCAAAATTCAAATAGGGCTCTTCTTTAGGAGATACTTGTGTGTTGTGTAACTTGGAACATCAAATTGCAGTGTTTTGACTAATAATGTTCTGATTATTCTCATCTGTTTCATTTTGCATAGTGTCCAAACCTTTCATCTTTCTTTCCATCCTTCTTAATATCATATAGGTTTATATCCAAACCTGGAATGGACAGAATCTTTCCATGACTATCGTACGAGATGAGTACCCAGCCAATCCCATGGTTCTTCGAGGTATTAATCAGAGAGCTGTCTTCCAACAATACCAGCCAGTAGTGATGCTGCAAAAGGGCTACACAATACATTGGAATGGAAAAGCTCCAAACATCACCTATCTTTATCTCATTAACTTCAACAAGTATGTTTACTTTCTTTCATGTCATTGATCCATAATGCAATACTGAAGTAATGTCCTGCAGAATTAGCATGCATGAAAGTTTACAGCTGTCAGTAAGACTGGGTCTTGGGTGGTTTTGTTTTTTTTTTTTTGTTTGGGGTTTTCTTGCTTTTTCAAATTACAAATACTAAAATATGAAAAGTGAGAGTTTAGCCTAAAGTTAAACTTTCGTCCTGTATAATATCTTTAAGTAAAGTCCTTTAAAGAAGAAAATGTGCAAATAGTCCAGCTGAGCAAAATTGGAGTTGTAAAGTTCAGCATACTTGATTTTTATTGTCAGATACACTCATTAAATGTATAAATGATAAAATCATAAGAGTCATAGCATCATTAAGGTTGGAAAAGACCTCTAGGATCATCAAGTCCAACCATCAAGCCAACACCACCATGCCTCCTAAACCATGTCCTGAAGTACCAAGTCTACATGTTTTTTGAATACCTCCAGGAATGGTCACTCAACCACTTCCCTGATCAGCCAGTTCCAATGCTTGACCACTCTTTCACTAAAGAAATTTTTCCTAATATCCATTCTAAAACTCACCTGATGCAGCTTAAGGTGGTTTTCCCTCATTCTATAAGCAGTAAGTTGGAAGAAGAGACCAACACCCACCTCACTACAACTTCCTTTCAGGTAGTTGTAGTGAGCGATAAGGTCTCCCCTCAGCTTCCTCTTCTCCAGACTAAACAACCCCAGCTCCCTCAACCACTCCTCATAAGATTTGCTCTCCAGACCCTTCACCAGCTTCATTGCCCTTCTCTGGACATGCTTCAGCACCTCAATGTCCTTCTTGTACTGAGGGACCCAAAACTGAACACAGTATTCAAGGTGTGGCCTCACCAGTGCTGAGTACAGGGGCACGATTGCTTCTCTACTCCTGCTGGCCATGCTATTCCTGTTACAAGGCAGGATGCTGTTGGCCTTCTTGGCCACCTGAGCACACTGCTGGCTCATGTTCAGGTGGCTGTAACCAACACCCCCAGATCCTTCTCTGCTGGGCATCTTTCCAGCCACTCTTCCCCAAGCCTGTAGCGTTGCATGGGGTGGTTGTGACCCAGTGCAGGACCTGGCACTTGGCCTTGTTAAACCTCACACAATTGGCCTCAGCCCATCGATCCAGCCTGTGCAGATCCCCCTGCAGAGCCTTCGTACCCTCGAGCAGATCAACACGCCCACTCAGTTTGGTGTCACCTGCAAACTTACTGAGGGCACACTCGATCCCCTCATCCAGATCATTCATAAAGGTATTAAATAAGACTGGCCCCAATACTGAGCCCTGGGGAACCCTGCTTGTGACTGGCCGCCAAATCGGATATATGCTGAGAGTATCAAAGTTACTATAGTATTTAATGAAACACTGTGTAGAGAGGGGAAGAAAGGTCCTCTCGTTGAGGGTTTGGGATCTTTTTGTATCCCTGTTACTTGCTTTCCCTGTTGCTGTTTGCTGTGTGGCGTGTGTTCCTCCAGTGAATCATACATTTTATTTTGTTTTCAGGTATGACTGGATTCGCGTTGGTCTTTGTTATCAGCCAAATACAGATTTTGTTATAGTATTGGAAACCTTTCAAAGGCGGTCATCTGCTCTCTCAAGCAAGGTGGAGCGATATGTGCCTGTATCTTCAATGATGGAGCTTGAAAAGAATCGATCAGAGAAGAAGTATTACTTTGACAACAGTACTGGGTAACTGCTTGTAACTTGACCTTATTGGAAGATGTTATTTAACCTTAAAATCTCCAGTTTGATAGTGGTTAAAAGCAACTGATTGAGACAGCTGCATAAGAGGAAAGCTGTTGCAAAGCAACAAAGTATTTGAAAGAATACTTTATGTGAGTTTGAATCTCCAAAATACAATGGTTATTACTGAAATACTTTTCCAAAAGCACCACAGTTGCCACAGATATTTCCTACCCCATGCCTGGGGAACATGTGGTATTGGGCGTGCTGCAGAGCAGTGTCTTTCAGGAAGTAACTTCTAAGTGTTCACAGAAAATTTGTGCCTTCTTGTTAAACAAAGTTCTAGAAATTTCCAAGGAGTTTTCTATTCCAAGAACATTTCAATAATGTATTTCTGAAAATCCTAATCCATTTTCACCCTTCTCTAAAGTACCTAGTCTCTTTTTCAAAAGTACTTCTGACAGAGGGCACTGATACCCTTGTTAGAGGTTTAAGACATGGTCATCTTTAAGTAAAATATGTCCTACATACATCACTTGTGTGTTTTACAAATGTTTATCTTTAATTTGTACTCTTACTTATTTTGTTCTCCTATCTGCTGCTTTGTCTGTCTTTAGTAAACATGCGGATGAACGTAGCTTTTGAAAAGACATCTATGTTTCTTTTGTCTGAGACATACAGTGATAAGTCAAGCATATAATAGAAGAATTACCAGTCTCTGTACTGTGAACAATAATGACCACTACCCCCTAAACTGCGTTTCCAGGCATTTGCAACAGTACAATTACATTGTCCAGTGCTGGTGGGTGAAGCGGAGTATCGAAGCAGTTATGCTGGGTATCAGCAAAGATTTATGATCACAGAAAACATTTATCCTTTCCAGTTTTTGTTTCCTGAAAGCTACTGATTTGAGGAGTGGCTGTTGTTTTCAAAGCATATGCATTCATAATGATGCCTCCTTTAATTGTTGGGAATTTGAGATATGTCAGTAGAGACTTCCTAACTCTGGTAAACTAAATATTTTGAAGAAGTTTGAACAATGATGCGGAGGTGAATACTGTAGTTACTCTGCTTCTGAAAATCTTGAAATATAGCTGTTAAGGTTTAACATAAATACCTCTCTTTCTAGCAATTGATCTAGATTCTTTTCCCCCTTTTGTGTAGATTACTGTTTTTATTTCTTCAAGCCAAATATAACAGGGATGGTCACAGTTATTGCTCATCTCAGGGATGTGAAAGGATCAAGATTGTGACCAAAGATTCAGCAAAAGGGATCAGTAACTGCATGGCAAAAGCTTACCCAAAGTATCACCAAGCACCAACCATCATAAAGCGGATGCCACTAAAAACTACTGTACCATGTACAAAATGCGGCACAACTCAGGTAAAATAAAATAAGCAAAAACTTTCATTAATTTTGTAGCTGGTGTTGCTGCCTAGTCACTCTAAGGCAAAATTTCAGTCTTTCAGCACAGAATACTGCACCTATGAGTCTGTAGTGTTCACGTTGATAATCTCCTGTACACTAGAAGGCAGGGAGTCTCTCATAGCAAAAAGGCTTCAGTTTTTGTTCTTTGAAAAATCCTGCTTCACCTCTCACTCTTGAGTGCTATGGAGCAGGGATATTGGTAGATCTGATGTCTTGTAGTACAGTATTGTCTGTAGTCCATGTAGGATAGTTTTGCTGCAGAGATCTATATGCTGTTGGCCAACCTTCTCTCTACTTTTTTTGGATCTTTGCGTATTAGCATGAAATTGCATTATCCATTTTAGCTAAAGAACACTTTTAAGCTGGGAAAAATAGTGAAAGTAAGGAATAAAATGGGTTACACTACACAATATGATATTTATTAGCATTGCTAGTACCATAAATAATGCCACTGACAAATGGATGCATTTGCTTTGGAGCATGGGCAATCTGTTGTAAATCGTCTGGCATGATAAATTGTGGAAGACACATGGATATGTGTACTTAACGTATCTCATTTGATATCTAGATGGTATTCACCAGTGATCCTCACAAAAACTACCTCCTTGTGCAGATTAATTCATCTAATAAAAAACAGATAAGCAGAGGTCAGCAAGCATTTATTTCTGTAAGTATTCTTTACGGTTTTCTTCAAACTATCTTTCTTTTTAGCAGTTTGTATCAAAACAATTGTGCAGCTGTACATGATGCTGACCTTACTTTTCTTCAATTGAATGAAAAGTGTTGGTTCATAGTTTAAAACCAAACAGTCAAAAAGCTGATGTTTTAGCCTTAGAAAATGAAGCTCCAAAGCTCCATTTTGTGTTCAGATCTTTTACTGCTGGAGAGAAAATTGTACCAGTAAGGGAAAGTTTAAAGTCTTCAGGTTAATTTTGAAATCTGGATGGGTATACATTTATTGATGGCTGCTTTTCGGGGGAAAAAAACCAAATAAACCACCAAAAACCAACATCAAACAAAAGCAAACAACCTGTTAGTTAAATCCATGTTTTTGAAATTGTTTTTGTGCTAACAGCTTGGTGAGTTAATGGGGTGAGTATCTCAAGCCATTAAGCTTTGCTGAGCTCCTTCAAAATGGCAGTTACTGAAGAATCCGTGGAGATTTATGTATTTGTTCTGATGTGGTCCTGATAAGCCTACTGATGTGATACTGTTTAAAAAGTAGTTTACTTAGACTTTCTGTTCAGATGCTGGAGACTTGCACATAATGCTGTAATGGCATTTGCAGACATCCTTACACTAAAACCTTAAAGTCTGTATGTGGCTGACATCCTGTAATGTCAGTGTGTTAGCTTGGTTGAAAAACTCTTGAGTTATGTAGATAGACAATTGGCATGTGAGTAGCATAACCTTAGCAGCTGCAAATGTCTATGGGAATGTGTGTGCCTTACCTGAAGTAGTAAGAGTGCTCCGTAGGAAGAAACTGGGCTGGAAGTGAGCTGCTGCAGAGGCAGATTAACTGTTTTATTGCCAAGAAGCCCAAGTGGTTCAGTAGCCAAATTTTAGCTTCCTGAAGCAGGAACAATGACTGAGGCAGGTGGTAAGTCACCTGAAATGTATGATCTCCCTGTAGAAGCCAGGGGCTGAAGGCAATTTCAGAAGCCCCACTGAAAGTCTTCCCTCAAGGGGGAAAATTAAGAGATGCTAGGGAGTAGCAAGTGTTTGTAAGGAAATTAGTACACTACTGTGTCTAAACTATATTAAGTTAGCACTGAGTGCATTAGAATCGCTGCTGAATTCATATTAAGAAAGTAAGTTCTGCTTTTTTTCCTCCCATTCAGGTCAATGACACTATGTTTTCCTTCAAGGATAATGGTATACTTATTGTTGTAGTTGATGCCTGCATTGGCACAGTGTCAGGACACAAATTATTTTCTGGAGTAGACATTAAGCGTGTAGATGGATATTTAAAATCTGGAATCCCACAAAGGTAAGTGTAGTGACCATTTGTTTCCAGTATGTCCTGTAAGCTATAGCTCTGTTCTCTAATGAGGATTTAAATAGTGATGTCTGTACAGGAGCACTGAAAATGAGCAAAGCACATACCTAAGTTGAGGGGAAAGGAGAAACGTAGGAGCATTTTAAACATAAGAGCAACTTAGTCTTATTTGAGAAAACAAAGCAACTCAAATTTTGAATGCTTAAAATTTTCCAGTGTTGCCTGTCTTTTACCTCAAAGATTTTTTTAACTAAAGATCATGTAATAGCACTTCTTTGCTTAAAACAAAAACAACCTTTTGTTTAATAAGGTCATCTAAGGACACTGACAAGAACTATGTGACAAGATATACTGTTCTCTCCCTATCTAGCGAAAAAAATGCTTACTACTAAAGAAAGATAAAGAGTTAGTGTCAAAAATCAGCAGTTTACTATTCTAATATTGGATCAATATCTAAACTTAGATTTTTTTATTGAAAATATTAAACTATTTAACTTCCCAATGATTTTGAAATTCAATTTAAAAGTAAGTTCAAAAAGAAAAGAATATAAGTGGGTGCTTTTCTAGGAACTGCTTTCAGAGAACATTGACTATTTCTATGTCATGAGGTCAGCTAGCTGTAAAAGCATGTAGCAGAATATTAAGCTAATTTTGTGTTTATAACAGCTGCTGTCTCTGCACCATTTCTGCTGCAGGTCTATCGTTCTGCTGGGCACAATAGGTGATGTAGCAATTCCTAATAATTTATCAGAAGCCTTAATGTCCCTGGGGACAGCCAAACCACCTTATCTTCAGAGCAACGGTTGGTGGAAATTTTGCATATTTCTTTGACAGCGCCTTGGTCTGTGTGTTTGTGTTGATGTGGTGGGTTTCTCACAGGGTGTGTGAAAAGGATGCAGCTGGCAGAGGACGGTTGCCAGTTTGCACTGGTGTGGGCTGCTGCGTTTCAGCCCATGTTGAAAGGTGGGGTTGAGCAGCCCTCCGGCGTATGGGGCAGAAAACCCAGAGGTCATTGTGTGAAGCATGTTGTGAGGAGAGAAGTGACAGTTCTTTTTGCCTGTGGATTACAGAAAAAGAGCCCCAGGCTTTTTTTCTCAAAGCCTGTATTTTGTGCCTTGCTAAGCAAATCTGTTTTTAAACAATCTCCTGTGCCAGGCTAGTATTTCCTGTTCTAATAATGTTTGAAGGTAGAGGTGAGAAGCTGTTGGTGTTTTGAAGGATGATCACTTTGTAGGCCACATGGGGTAGCTCGCGTCATTTCAGGGCCCTTGCACAAGTTCAATCTGATAAACAGGTTTTATAACTGTCCAGATAGCTGTGTTTTCAGATTAAGATTTCAGAATATCTAACACTGAATATTGAAAAAGGAAAGTCAAATCAATATTTCCTTGCGAGGTGCACATGAAGCTGAAGAGTGGATTAATGTCCTGAATAATCTGGGGGAGAATTTCAGAGGAGGGTGCTGTTCCATTCCCAGCCAGTCCCATGTTGTTCTTGGATGGTTCGGTAACACTAAGCTGTTTTTGTCACAGGAAGCCTGGCCTTTCTGGGCTTCAGAGGAGACTTTAAGCCGTCCTGGATTAAGCTGTTTACCAGTCCTGCTGGGCATGGGCTCGTTCAGATAGAAAAGTATATCCCTTTACAACTGGAAGAGTATGGCTGTGCCAGAGCAATCAAAAACCGACGGAAAGACCTCGAGCTTCTGAAGAAGGCTACACAATCTCCTTAAAGACTAAGATGTACATAAAAGCTGGGGAAAAAAATGTGAACTAACTTATTTTTTAATTTATGGCATTTTAAACTATATTGTTATCCAAGTAAATTGAATTATTGTCTGACAGATGTTTGCCAGCATTGATTGCTTGAATGCCAATCTGTGTACCTTCTAGTTGTACAAAATATTAAAGAATTTATTAGTATTTGTATAAACAGGTTTCGGAGATTTTTCAGGTGTTTGTATTTACTGTAAACAAGTTCCTTCTGTTTAATACTCCTTTTGTATGTAAGAGGGTGTTTATAAAAGCCTTAAATTTTTGATAACAGATGTTGGAGTGCATCTTGGATTACTTGAAAAATTAAAGTCTCCAGAAACAGCTTGAACCAGTCATTATAATTTACACATTTTCCCTCAGCTGTTTAGGTATGTTCCTGAGGGTTTATTAAACAGTCAGCTCAGTTACCATTCTCAATCTGCTTTCCAAGGTGTTGAAAACCAATTTCCTTTATGCACGCGGATGACTCAAGGGGTTTTAACTGCAGTAAAATGTTCTGCTTTGCTGTATGAAAGATGGAGGGGGGGAATTCAAAGATCCAGCCTGGGGCTGGGTGAGGATTTTGTACCATGCAACACAGTTTAACAAGACTATGTGTACCAGCATGCCATCCAGAGCAGAAAGTGACTACTGTTTTCTGGGGTAACTGTTTACTATTCATCCCTAAATATACAGGTGTCTGTAAGAGTTACTTCAGTAAACAGTGTGAGTGTTAAGGCTACAGTTTTGGGTACAGCTTCACTTCAGCTTTTTCTTGAAAGCTTTTAGCCAGAAGGGCAAAGCTGAGGTATTATTATTCTCAATTTGTTATGAAACCAAGCTTCTACTCTAGCAGTGATTTTTCTTTTTCTTTATTTTTTTTAAGGCTATCCCAGCTCTAATTTTTAAGTGAATGGAAACTGCTGTCAGTTCATTTAAGGCAAAAGGTATAACATGCCTGACTTTGAGTCTTTTACTATACTCAAGTTACTAATTCCTGTTGATTTTTATATTAGGTCCTTTTGATTTCTTCTGGTTTTGTTGCAATTATTTGACCCTTTCTGCAGATAGCATGAAAATCATTTAGAACTGAGGAACAGCTGCCCTTTTTCAGGATCCTAGTCTTTGAAATTAAATTTCAGAGACTGTAAAGATGCATTTCATAATAGGGAGCAATAGATCCCATAAAGCTAAAATGTAACCATAGTTCTAAGAAAACTGACATAGTTCCTTCTTGTATATGTTCTCATTCATTGTAGCTGGTGTAATGTATCTACCATTCAGAGATGCTTTGTGCTTTGAATTCAAAATGGAGTGGCTGTTGGAAATTAACTATATGCCTGTCTTCTCCAAAGAAGTTGAAAAACTGGGGATTTTTTTTTTGTACTTTAAAGGAGAGGAGGCACAGTAGCAGACCTATTATTCTGTTCAGTTAAAATATGCTACCTCAGTGCTACAAATAAACTGCCTCGTCTTAATGCAGTTTCCGAAGTGAGAGGGGAGGGGAAAGGAGCACAACACAAGACATGAAGTTAACAAGTAGATGACAGATGTTATTTTTATTGTAATACCAAGCCAAATGGATGATTGTGTATTTTGCAGTTGTTATGATGCACAGTTCTCTTACAAAGTTTTTTTTAAAAAAGGCATTTTGTTAGGGGAGATGTGGTAAGTCTCTAAGAGTAGCTATAATGTTTGGCAATGTGATTTAAATGCTCTGAGTGCAGTAGTGATAGTGTTTGGGGATTAAATGGTTTTAAGACTTCTGCTGTTCTGTGGGTCATGCTCAGCAAAGGAATACCAATGAGGTAGTGACCTTCAGGCATGTGAAGTTGGCCATTATTTGAGACTCTGCTGTTCTAAGCCATCTTGTAAAAGTTGTACTTGGAAGTGTCAAGGGAATTCTGATGGCGGGCTTACTGATGATCAGTGGGACCTGAAGCTGAAGTGTTGTCTTTTTTGTAAATTTGAACACTTGAATAGCATAAATAAATTCTTACATCTGAGAAGGCAATAAAATTTTGGGTCTCTGTTCTTGCATCAAGTAATTTTGATATTCACACAACACCCATTACAAGCTATTTTATTTCAAACACCAATAGACCTGTGAAGTGTATGGAATGTATCCTTTTCTTTCTTCAGAGACAAGTTTGGAATACTAGGAAAGGAGACACTAATGGTCACCAGAGTTATCAGCCTGTCTTTAAAGTCTATCTGAGCTCTGAGTGTAGAGTCATTTCAGCTTGGTGGGGGCCAGTGCAATGCTATCTACTTGAGGCTATCTTATCCATGTGTATAACTACACGGTGGGGAGTAAAGAAGATGGAACCAGGCTCTTCTCAGTGGGGCCCAGTGCCCCGGAACAAAAGGCAGTGGGCACACATTGAAATGCAGGCAGTTCCACATGAACAGGAGAAAAACTTCTGAGTGGGTGGTCAAGCAGTGGAACTGGTTGCGGGAAAGGCTGCAGAGTCTTCGTGTGTGAAGGAGCAGCTGTAGCTGACCCTGCTTTGAGACCTGTAGTGTCATGGGCCATCTCCAAAGGTGGCTGCCAGCTGGGTGCTGCTGGGATTGTGTGCAGTTAAAACTACCAGTGTACTGAGCCTTTCCTTTCCAAGCATGTCAGTCCCTGTAGCCTCTAAGGGCTCAGCCACACACTTTTCACCTCATGTCTGAAACTCAGTGAGGTTGTGAAGATGAGGCATCTTACCCCAAAGCCAGTCTAAAGGCATTGTAATTGTCTCTTCAGGGTCAGGCTTTGTATACAAATAAACTGATTTCCATTCTTTACTCAAACGGGGTCATTCTGCAGTAAAGAAATTAAAACCTCAGTGGGTTAGAGAAAGGAAGATGAGTTTAAAGCTCTAATGTAATGTTAGAGCTTTTTAAGGCACATCTGGATTCATGTTCTTGTTCCACAGGTTGTTTTTGCATTTTATTTTGTGCTTGTTGTAATGCTTTAAAAACAAGAAAGAAACAACAAAAGAATAAACTAGTTGTAGAAGGGATCAGATTAAGTGTGTTATCAGTAAGACACTCTCTCTGGCAAAAGACACCACTGAAAATCCACTCTGTGAGGGGCTGGAGACCCATCCCAAAAGAGCTGTGGTGATGACAAGGGCATTATAGGATAAGATAGACTTAATTCTGCATATTGTAGCACTGCAGTTACAGCTGAGGCCCTAGATAACTTCTGACCCAGGATGTGAAAATAAGTTTTCCTGTTCAGGGCATGTCCTGTGATTTCCTCTGCTTCCCCTCCACTCCTTTTCACATTATGTAGGAAGGATGTACATCTGAGCACAGTCCCCTGGGTTTGATGATAGCTGTATCATATGGTACAGTGGTCAATGCAGGTCAAAAGGGTATGTCACGGCTATATTTGTTAAAGGTGATCCTGGTGTCATCCCAGTGTCCAAATATCTATGAAGTGCCAAGAAAAGCAGTAATTTCTGAACTTCAAAACTGCATTTATGTGAGCTTTTCCCAGTAATTACTTTTCCACCTCTTCTCGTCATACTTGTTCTAGCACTTGTGGGAAGGTTCTGTCCTTTCCTAGAGTTCACAAGCTTATTTTCCTTTTCTAATGCCTTCTTTTTTCCTGTGTCTTGTGCTAGCTAAAATTCTAAAATAATAGTCTGTATTGAAGTATATAAGGCCACCTTTGGTTTGAGAGTATTTATGAGCTTTTTAATTATATGGCCTGGGAATACTGCAATTTTGCATATTAAATTATATTAACAATTGTAACTTGTTAAAAAAAAAGGTTTGTCTGGCTGTTGACTTGCATGACTGGGAATGATGGCACTGGCAAGTCACAGAAGTCCACTTCTCCTTTTTTATGTGATGAAACTCAGAAAAATAAATCGGTTTTGGATACAATAGGAACAATTTTGGGAGAGAGCAATCTGATCCCTCTTGAGGTCAGCCTAGCCTTTTCTGATATATTGTCTTGTGCCTGCTCTTGTGTCCTTCCTTTAACCTGTACTGAAAAAATTCAGACATGTGCTTTTCCTAAAGGGGTTTGTAGTTGTTGCATTTGGTGTACTAGTGAGAAATTGGCTTGGTCAGATCACAGAGAACTTTCAAAGTAATCACTCTGTATAAACTTCATCTGTAAAGGCCAACTTTTCCACTTTGCTGATTTCTATTGTATTTAAAAGTACAAAGCAGACTTAATTGTTGTGCCTGGGAGGCAAATTCTTTGTTTCATCTTTGTCCAAGTTGAATGGGGTGACAGCTGACTGTCCTGATTAATTTTTTTCTGAGGACATGCAATGTCCTGTCTTTATACATAAACTTTTTCTAAACAGAACATTAAAAAAAAGTGATGTTTCAGGGTTATTTTTGTGTGTGCACACAAGTTTATAAGTAATAATGTTGTAGTAGAACTGCTATAAACAGAAATACAGCTATCTCTTTCCTGTGCAGCATTTCCAGTATCAACAGATACACTAGGATCATTTCAGGGTGTGTTTTGTTTAACTGGTAGCTTTTAGGAATGGATCTTAGATGATGACTTGTCATCTTTTTAATATCTGGGAGGTTCTTCAGCAGAAGATCGTTTGCTCCATCTGCAACATGTGAACTATGATCTAATAGTTTTCTTCCATCTCTGGTACAAATGACTGATGCATGTTCTCAGTAATAGCAGACAACACCACAGTTATCTGGTCTCATATTCTATTTCTGAGAAATGATTCTATGATGAGCATCACTCAGTAGTATATTTTACACATTTCTGCTTTTTAACAGTTTTATAATCATGAAATATAAATTTCCATATGGAGGTATGATCTGGGTTAAATTTTTCTTTTTTATATTCCTGTATTCATATCAGATTTTTCTGTCCTTCATAACAGTGGAATGCAAAATACTAGAAGATACAGAAGTACATATACTCATGTGAATCATAGCAGTATGCATAACTGCCATTGCGTTCCTTCAGCTAGCTAGCAGACAAATGTAAAATAAGAGCTCATATCAGGCTTTAATAGTTGGACACAGAAGAAAACAAGGTTCAAGAAAAATTTGTTTGCAATCTCTTTTCCCTATAAGCCACACACACCTTTCTCCTTTTGCTTTGTAGGGACAGGGTTCTCCTCACCACTTCCCTCTCAGTCCATAAGGGCTGGGATGATGCTTTGGTTAAGTATCTTGTGCCCATAGAATTTTCCATTTCTGATATTCCCAGTGTTTTGCTGCCTGTGGACTTTTGTGGGTAGTTGTCCATCCTACTTCTCCATGAACTCTATTTCCAAAGCATCTTGGGGAGTGGGCTGGACCTCTCCTGTTTTCCCACCGTTTTAGTCTACCCATCCTGACCTGAGTTTCAAAATGTAATGTCTCTTTTAACAGAGCCATTACCCAAAATATACCCCTTCTGCTAAATTCTCTTGTACCCGTGACTCACATTGTGGCAACACATTCAAGATCAGATAGATGCATGAAAATATCTTCTCCAAATAAGCATTGGGTGTGGGGCACTGCCTTTGTCAAACCTTCGTATTAACAGTACAGAACTTGTGTAAAAATGTTGATCTCCACTGCCTATTTTTGTGTGCAGTATTGCTTGCTGAGCACTAAACACGCCCTTTGTAATCTGCAAGTCAGGGTGGGTTTGAATTCTTCCATAGCTATCACGGTGAATGACCCAGATTAAACACTTTATGCTCCAGAGTATAGAATTAGAATGAGTACCAACAGGAAGCTTAGAAATGTTGATATCCACTCTTTATATGAATAATTGGCTGGTTTTTTTCTTATGATACTTCACTTTCATTACTTTCACACTTAAGTCATTGTGCACTCTTCACTTTCCCCTCCTACCACCACACCACCACCTCTCCCCCCACCCCCACCCCGCCCCAGGCATTCCTACACAAACTTCATGACATCATTCTTAATAGTGACATACAAGCCAGTTGCTAAAATGAAGCTAATAAATTAAGCTCACGCTAATAAGCATATGCTTAGCAGTTGCTGGTTATACAAGCAACTAACCAGGGTCTTAAGTGAACTGAGGTTTCTAGATTTATATATGTTTAGTACATGAGTGTGTAAATAACTGTATTAATATATTTCCCAAAGCAGGCCCTAAAATGACAAAAATACTTTTGTGTGCAAACAGTTCCCCTCTTTGGCCGTGAAAGCCTGGTGTTCAGGATCTGCGAAAGCGTAAATGGCCTTGCACGTTGCCAGGCATCTATACAGAAGCTGTTAAGGAAGGTTGTGGCTGGACGGTCCCAGGACACGAAGTCTCAACGCAGAGCTTAATAGGGAAGCAAATACTTTTGTTAGAACCACAGTGTGTTACAAGTCTGAGTCAAAATCATGTCTTCCCTCTCACAGGTGGATACGTACACTACAACCAATATGTGAACCCACCATCTAGAGTTAACCGAATTCTGATCAAGCACTTAAAAGACCTAAATGCTCTGTGTCTTGATTGCAAACACTAAAAATTCTCAGAAATGTTATGCAAAATTAATAAAGTTAAACAGAGACATGTCGTTTGCTAGAATATACCTGCAATATGAAAATACAAAGAGATTACATTTCTCATTAGGCAGAGTCACAACAATGTAGGTGCAGGCAAATCCTTGGATCTCTAAAGACAGTCATTACCCTTGACATCTTTGTAATTTTTTTAAGTTGTCATCCCATAAATGGGGGGAAAATCTGTGAATACTCGGCTACATGAGCTTAAGGTCATAGGAACAAGTGTTTGAATGTAAGTGTGGTTTTCGTTCATGAGATTTGTTGCAGAAGTAATTTGGCAGTTTGTGTCTAAAAGAGAATGTTTAATTCTGCTTTTCTTTTTGTAGTCTGTTAACTCTTGCTTTAACTTCTACTTCTTGCAAACCAAGTTCTTAAATTGGATCTGTAAAGCTCCTTCTTATACAATCAATGAACCCAACCACATGCAGAGGAGCTGTCAGTGAGATTTTTGAGGCAAAAACACCTGACAAAACGCTTTCCCAATTTAACAGTAGGTAGGGAGGAGTGAGAGTTATGTGTGTGTTCACTGACTCCTTTTGCAGATTTGCCTGCATCTTCCCTAGCACTGATACAATTGCAGCAGTACGGCTTATTTCTTATGTGAGACAGGTGAGTTGCGGGGATACAATTGTACATCTTTTTTTGGAAGATGGGAAGCCACTTGCACTAGTACCAAGAAAATGCAGTCCACATGTACATAAATAATGCATTACAAATGGGGTACCCAGATCTTCAGGACTGGTTTTGAAATCCAAGGCAGTAATTATATATATAAATAGGTTAATTTCCAGCCAAGTAGCCAAAGTTCATCCAGAAAGCTTCTTTTACTGGGTGTGTAGAGACTGTCCCAAGAGACAATGTGGAGGTATCACAGAATACCCAGAAAGAGAGCTGACTCATCATGGAAAAGGACAAGTTTAGGAAAGAAATGTCTGTAAATGCTGGTATGATTTTTCTTTTTCCAATGAGCTATATCACAAACAGGAATGGGTTCCCATGCAGGAAACAGCTCTTCCGTAAAAGGGGCCAGGGAACAGAGTGTATTAGGCCAAGGCAGTGGCAGTGCAAACAAAACAATACAGCAGCTACTGGTTTCCTTCCTCTGTCATGCCACAGCATAATTTATTGCAGAGCTGCAGAGAAGCAATTACTCCAGCTTTCAACACAGTTGTCACCTCTGGTTCGGATAGAGAGAGTGATGCATGCTCTCATCCTAACAGATACTTAGATCAAAAGGTACCAGCTATAGAAAAACAAATGCAGGCAGCTGAATATACTGGCTACCAAAATAAATTTCCCTGAGACGTTACGAGAAAAAAGGGAAGTTCTTTTATGAAGGAAATTGTTCAAGAAAAGATTAGAAGGAGGCTATAGAGTACTTCGACTGATGGAAGTTACATTTTTGTACCTCTAGTTAGCTAATGCTCATGAAACAAGAAGCACTATAGTGTGCAAAAACAAAACCTACCCCTACTGATTTTACAAGCACTGACAACAGATGCAGAAAAAGTCCTCCTGTGCATATTGTGGTTTCACACTCAGAGGAAACACACACAAGCACCCACATAGAGAAGCAGAGGTGTCACACCCGCATGGATGAAGCCAGCAGCCAGTGAGAGAAAGGATGTAGCTGAGCAGCCCAGAAATAAAAGAGAACCTGTAGCCAAATATTTCTGAAATGAAATATTTTGGAGTGGGGCTTCTTGAAGCACAACTTTTTTTTCAGCCTTTTACTACGGGCCCTGGGAGGCTTGAGCTTATTTGCAAAACGTGTTTCTGGTGTGTCTCAGCTACAGCTGTAACAGTGAGCTTATAGGAGCCAGTCTGGGAGGAGCAGTCGCTTGCTGGGGTGTTTGCAGCTCCAGTATGCTTGGACCCAGAAAAGACAGTGCCAAATGGCAGGGATCTCATATTGCTTTACTGCTTGGCACCTGTCCAGCAGATATTGCATCCTCTTAACAAGATCTCCCTGCCAGGCAAAGCAACAAAGACAGCCTTGCCACCACATTAACTGATTAAGGTGAAGCTGGTACCAAAAAAAAAAAAAAAAAAGGTGGGTCACTTTAATTAATGTGATAATATGAGACTTTAAATTGAAATCTCGATGGAGGGAATTAGAATAACCTCTGGGTGACCCTAGTTGGAGCTATCTGCCGGGCTTCATATTAAGAAATATAAAGCGTGGGTTGTTGTGAGCACAGATGAAAGAGTATCTCGGATGGAAGCACTGGGAAAATGAAGGAATAATTAAAAGAGACAACACAAATTACTGAAGAAGAGATTTTTCTTGCCTCTTAGCTCCCACTCCATCTTAAGCATTAAATTCCAGATGTTTTCAACTGAAAATCTCCAACAGATGTCCATCTTCAAATAAAAACCTGTGAGTAGGCTGTTGAGCAAAATCTGAGGCTGTGTCTCAGCATGACTGAGGATCACAGTTCAGTCAACCAGCAAAGATGTTCTCAGATAGCTCTGCAATAGCTCTCGTTTCGTTTTACACTGTAATTAAAAACACTACAACAAAACCTAAGAAGCTGTTGCCTTTTGAATAAAGTATGGCAACAATGCATTGGAAATTAGGAGAAATTGAACTTGTTTAGGAGGTAGGAGTCTGGTTTTCTTTGCTAGCTAGATTTTTTTCTTTTAAAGCTATGCTTCTGTTAAAGTAACGGCTATTAGTCTGTGGACTCTAAAAAGCAGATCTGCATGGCAATAAAGATAGCTTCAGTCTTTCAGTGTTTCAGTATCAGATTGAAAGGTACAGATGGAGACAGAGGACAGCAACTGCATTGGTATATTTGGTGCCAGCTGATAATTGCAATAGCAGCCCACTCAAAAAATGCCATAGCAGACCCTACGGAGTTGTTTATTCCTAACCCAGTGCCTATGTATCCTCTTCAAATACTGTGCAAAGGCTCAGGCCCCATGCATTTCCTGGCACAGCGCATCAGAAGAGGCCATTTCCATCTCTGTCATCTGAGTCCTTTCTTCCTTGCCTGTTCCAGGTTCTTCCTCCCATATCAGTTTTTCTGCAGATGTCAAATGTCTACACCTCATTAGTCGACATTAGTTCAGCCTTAAACATCCATTAGATGTTCTTCTCTCTCCTGTTCTTAGTCATCGTGGTTTCCCACACCCATTAAGAAAAAAGGCAGTCAGCAAAATTACACTTATTATTAACCCTTCCTCTTCCAATGGAAGGGCAAGGTTAAACACTAACTCAGTATAGATATAATCTAGAAAGCATTGATAAAAATAACGTTTTGGGGCTTTCTACTGCGTATTTTGAAAGACTGCCACGAGATAACCATTTCTTTCCTCTGCCTATGTAAGGGAAAGACATTTCCACTAGCATTTATGTCTGCATCAGTAATGTCAGCAATGTTTTCTGAGGTTTTTGTCATGAGCCATGGTGCACAGATTATATAGCAGAACAACACAGTTGGAATCAAAATGGTTCCCAACTACATTACTGTCAAGAGGAGGAAGCCTAAGGTCCCAAATAGCATTTCAAAACTGTTTGTATCATTTACATGTTCAATAGGAATTATGTAATTCTTCTGCCAGTTTGGGCTTTTTAAAATGTTGTTTATTTTTTCATGTAGGGCTTTGTATTTCAGCAGAGGGCACTGTGACCTTATGTAGAACTCAATCTGTTAATTAGGCCACTTGAGCATGGAAAAAAAGTAAACCATTTTTTCCTTGGCATCAGTCCTTAAATCACAGGGTTATATATGCAGGATTTACTTGTTCTCCATTTTAATCACTGCCTCATCATGGTGGCTAGAAGACTGGAAGCAAGTGAGAAAAAACACTTCATGGAATTAATATATTTAAAACAAACAAACAAACAAAAAAACACATCAAAAAAACCCTCTTTACTTTTCTGTAGGGGAAAATTAGCTAAATAAAGGCTTGGATATTTTTCCTCTAGAGTAACATAATTTCCCACAGTACAACCTCTGGCGCAGACATTTTAGCAAAGACGTTACAGCTGCTATATCAGAAGATAACAAAAAAAAATCTTTTCAAACTCCCAGACCTCACTGATGCATGCAAGTCACTGAGCCACAACCTGCTGTTCTGTGCGTTACCACCCACAAAGGGCAAAAGCACCAAACCCACCTCCATTGCAATTAAATCTGGGGGGGCCAGGACAGAATGTAAGATTGGCATCCCTGCTTTACTCTGATAGCCGAGCCCATGCTGCAAGACTCAGCCAGCCCCTGCCTTCCTTTTGGATTCAGCTCTTGCGTTTTGGCATCAGCACATTGACTTCTGAGGCTTGTTTTGCAACTCAACTACTGAGCAAGTAGGTAGGCACTAGGAATTTGCTGAAATGAGGAAGACGTAAGGAAAAAACAAGGAGGAATAAGGTCTCTGCCTCCTGCCTCCCCAAGAGGCTGGGACATCTGGTGTTACACCCGCTTGCTCTGCTGTGGAGAATTTCATGATGACCATCTCACAACTACAACAGGAGGCACAGTTATGAGCAGCAGAGGTAGTGCGAGATGGTGCCCTGTGGTGCACTGAGGCCATTAGCATCGCCCACTGCAAGCCAGCAGTGTGCCCTTGCTCTAACCAAAGCTATATCAACCACCACGTCTGATATTGTGGAGCCGGCTGCAAGGCTGTCCCCCACTTTGTCAAATGGTGTGAGCTGAACAACTACTGTGTGAATAGGAAGCAAAGGTGTTGCTGCCAGTTGCACGTTTACTGATTCAGTTTATTCAGCTGCTACACAGAAAATGCCAGTAAAAGGGTAGTAATAGAAAGAGGTCTTTCACGTGAGGCAGTTTAGGGAGCGGCCAATATTCCTTAAAACACAGATCAATCATTCTCTCAGCTGTGTATGTGTATATTTGTACCTATAATTAACAATGAAAAGATGAGGTGAGCATAAAGAAAAGAGACTAATGCAGGCTAGCAACCCCATCCTTAAAATTTTCTGCACCAAGTGGATTATATCCAAAACTTTCAGCTGCTATTTTATCCAAAGGTAGTATTTGTATTCCTCACAGATCATACATAACTTGGCAGGAGGTACAATGGTTGACTTGAGCTCCTCAGCTAGAAAAGCTTATTTAAGGTGTTATTTAAGGTGTCTCCATTTGTTTTTGATGGTAGTGTATGTCTAAGGAAAAAGAATTTGTTTTCTAAGAATGAGCCTCTTTCCCCCCCTCTCTGGGATTAAACATGCTGTTCTTGCAAGGCAGAAATCTAAGTACCTGTCACTCATGCTTTAGACTGCCAGATTACAATCCTGGGTACTAAGGGGTGCTGTGATGCTAGACACCTATTATGTTCTGAGACCTGTGACCTGCTCCACATAGTTAACCAGCTGGTGTTGGCTGTGATCCGTTTATACACTGCTTGTACCAAAAGACCTCTGGGAACATGAGCTTCCTTGTGGTTTACAGTCACCCAATGCCAATGCTGGAAACAGGCAATACAAAAGGGGGACTTTCCTGTGGGCAACATGGTAAAGTCTTGCCATGCTGCAGTCAAATGTCCTGAGAGTTATTTCTAGCCCCATGGGCTAGAAGTCATGCACAGTAGTCATGCATTATTTGTAGCCAAAAGTTTGTGGCAAAAATGCCTACCACCTTGTTGACACACTGTCCTAGTAGAAGCTGTCAGCAGGATCCATCTAATGAGACAACTATTTCTTCACAACGTATTAAATGACAAATCTACCTGTATGTAAAAGCCATATGCCACATAACAGTGACCTCTAGCTAATTATTGTTCCTATTCCACCCACTGTACCCACAGGAAGAGTTGCAGCAGTTCAATTTCTCTGACCTTTTCTATGTCTTTGATTTTAGCGTAAACTTGACAGCTGAAGTTAACAGGGACACTTTGTGACAATGTGAGAACAATGTCTTGGTTTTTACTTCTGATTTTCCTTTGACATGTTACCACCCCAGCTGCTTTCAGAAGATTGATGGGTTTCACTGCGTGGGTCCATTTGCCTGGTACAGTCTCCTACTGGCCCCCCAGCCATAACCTCTGTGGTCACTCTGGCCTGGATGGCAAAATCAAGCAACCTCAAAACCATATTGATCACAGCATTGATCTGTGAGTATAAATGATGCAATTCTTATCACATTGAAAAGCCTCTCTGTTGTGTCTTGTTTTAAGTGTGTTTAAAAAGTATGTGGAACTGCTCGAGCAAGTCCAGCAGAGAGCTGCCAAGATGATCAGGGGACTGGAGCATCTCCCTTATGAGGAAAGGCTGAGAGACTTGGGTTTGTTTAGCCTGGAGAAGAGAAGGCTGAGGGGGGATCTTATCAATACTTATAAATATCTGAAGGGTGGGTGTCAAGAGGATGGGGCCAGGCTCTTTTCAGCGGTGCCCAATGACAGGACGAGGGCCAATGGGCACAAGTTGGAACACAGGAAGTTCCAGTTAAACATGTGTCCTGGTTTACCAGCTGGGATAGAGTTAAATTTCTTCATAGTAGTTAGTATGGGACTATGTTTTGGATTTTTGCTGAAAACAGTGGTGATAATGTGAAGATGTTTTAGTTGTTGGTCAAGGACTTTTTCAGCTCCCTGTGCTCTGCCGAGTGCACAAGAAGCTGGGAGCAGACACAGCCAGGACAGCTGACTCAAACTGACCAACAAGATATTCCATACCATATGACGTCATGCTCAGTATATAAAGCTGGAGGAAGAAGAAGGAAGGGGGGACACTTGGAGTAATGGCATTTGTCTTCCCAAGTAACCGTTACGCGTGATGGCGCCCTGCTGTCCTGGAGATGGCTGAACACCTGCCTGCCCATGGGAAGTGGTGAATGAATTTCTTGTTTTGCTTTGCTTCCATGCACAGCTTTTGCTTTAGCTATTAAACTGTCTTTATCTCAAACCATGAGTTGCCTCACTTTTACTCTTCCGATTCTCTCCCCCGTCCCACCGGGGGGGGTGAGCAAGTGGCTGCATGGTGCTTGGTTGCTGACTGGGGCTAAACCACGACAACATGAAAAAAAACTCTTTTCTGTGAGGGTGACAGAGCAGTAGAACAGCCTGGCCAGAGGGGCTGTGGAGTCTCCTTTCCTGGAGACATTCAAACACAGCCTGGACACAGTCCTGTGCCCCCTGCTCTAGGTGTGCCTGCTCAAGCAGGGTGGTTGGACAAGATGGTTTCAAGAGGCCCCTTCCAACCCCTACCATTCTGTGATTTTGTAGTGCTAGTTCTGAAGAAAGCAGTCTCACCACTGTACACTGAACACTTACAATATATTTGCCGATTACTCTTTTAATTGTTTTTTGTCTTGTGAAATATACAAAGAAATCCTACCTGCTACACTGCCTTTTACTTGCCATCCCCAGGCCTATATAAAATGGAGCCATGGAAAATAAAGGTACATGTTTAACTTCCTAAGATAGTTTTAAATGATTTAACATTATGGTAGGAGATGTAAGATCTTGCTTTTCTTGTGGGCTGACGTTGCAAATTGCACCCATGAAAACACAGCCGTGCCCTGTCGGGCTTTAGCTGACTACAGAAAAAACTGAGTTTGGTGTAACAGCATTTCATGGAGGTGTGTCTGAGATGAAGAGGTGGTCTGAGAGCAGGACAACAGTGATGATGAGCAGCTGTAGTGCAGAGCAGGTGCTGGAGATATGGGAAACATGTACAAGGTTGGGTGGCCCCATCAAGCTGCAGGACCAGTCAGGGGGCTGCAAGTAGGAGCTGGGGGAAATGCAGTGTTGCTCACAGTGGCCATGGGTGAGCAGGGCTGGTGGTGGAGCTGGCTCTCCCAGGCCCAGGGCAGGGTATCCAGGTGCCCTTGGGCAGGAGCACCCCATGTCTGAGCAGATACCCAAGAGACCTCCCCACAGCCACATGCTTGTGGCATGTTTCTGCTGTGGCCATTGGCAGATGAAGGAGCAGTGAGCTCCCACAGGGCAGCAGAGAGGGCAAGGAGACTACGGTGTGGATGTCAGGAAAGAGGAAGATGATCTAGTGCATCATTTGTTCCCTTCAGCTCCTTTCCTCTGTCTTCTCTTTGTTTCCTTACATGCTTCTCCTGCAGAGGCAGCTTCTCTCCCAGCGTCCATATCAATTACACTAATTATGCTGAAGACTGTGAATATACTAATTCATTTAAACCATCAATCCTATTTGATTCTTTCCTTGAAAATGTTTTAAATGGCTCCTTCAGGGCTTAATGTTCTTCCCTTTACAAATATTGCAGACTGTCATCATGGCTAGGTTTTGATTTACAAGTGGTACAAGGGTGTTATTAAATTGTGATTGTTTATTTTGTGATCATTTTTCCCTGGTTTAATCTGATAGGTGTGAAAGTGGTTCCCTCTCACACTTAACATTGGCTGTGGTTTCTCATTATAATTTGTGTACAAATCCACCAGTTCTTGCTGATTTGTTTCTGGTCCCCCCCTTCTCCCTCTCCCAATCTTTAATAGAGTTCTGCAGATTTTTGGTTAGCCTACTCAGCCATTATTTTCCATAACAGATTTTTGTAACATCTGCTGCTGTGTACACGTACCAAGTCTAGCGTTTAGAACCTCTGTGGATGACAACACATACATTTCATTGTATGATATAAAGGGAGATAGCTGAAAATTGCATACCTGTTTTCTGAATGCTGAGATGCTAGCAAATGTTTGCAGGCCCTGGATGTTTTGATTTAATGTGACTTAATTCTCCAAGCAGAGGTCTAAGTGGGGTACAAGGCAATCAAGTCTTTACGAAAATTTGTTTAATATGGACACTAGTTAAAGAAAAGAATCTTTTCTGTGCTTAGGCTTGGAAACTTTGACCTGAGAAGAGTGGCATGGTAAGGAGAGTAAAATTTTGAGTCAGCCTAATAGCAGCTGCTTAAAAAAGTATGTCCTTCAAACCCACTAGTTTACAATCTAAGCACATGTTTAGCCCAGCAGGCCACACTGTATTATAAACGCTCTCAAACACAGTTTAGAGCCAAGAGCAGCAGACTATGTTTACCTCAAGACCTAGCTTTATTACCCTGCAGTGCTGATAGCATGAAGATCTCCAGGCGTATTCACCTAGATTCATAAAGTCACAGAACATTTCAAGTTGGAAGGGACCCATAAGGATCATCAAGTCCAACTCCCTGCTCCTTGCAGGACTACCTAAAACTAAACCATATGACTAAGAGCATTTTCTAGGCAGTCCTTCATCTCTCACAGGCTTGGTGCTGTGACCACTTCCCTGTGGAGCTTGTTCCAGTGACTGTTTTAGTACTACTACGATCTGTTGAAGGGATGGCATTTTGAAAAAGCCTTTCTGTGGGAAAGCATGTGCTGCTTTGTAACAACTCTTCCTCAACTACGTGTTCTTTCTTCAAAATTGCTGGTTTCATATCGTGGCAAGAGTCTCGATGGTTGCTTTTACAAAGAGAGATCTGTTAGAAAGGTCGTTATTACAATACAAATATTTTTAAATATTATTTTCTGCAGCCAAGAGGTATTGTTCAGATACTGAATTACTGTCCACAAGACAGAGTAAAAATGGATGCAAATGGATAGATCTTTAAAGATACAAATACTTGCGAGATCCTGCCAGTATCTTTGGCTTTCAGTGCTCACATGCAGCATGCACTAGAGCAGCTCTTTCAGTCCCTCATTTGCTCAAGTTGAAACATCACCATGTATGGGAGATAATTACATGAATGCTTTTGTTTCCAAACTCTGGTTTCATCCCCTTGTTGGTGCAGAAGGCTTTTCTGTGTTTAGCTCAATCTCATTTATCACATATCATACTGATGAGGAAACTTCCTTTCCTAAAGATAAACTTTTTTGTCACATCCCTCTGCATCAGATAGATAATCTCAAATGGAGATTTTGGGGGAAAATGTTTTGAAGCAAGACTTATTTTTTCATCAAATAGCTTCAAACTATTCAAGTTAACCATGCAGCTCAACAGCTGGCCAGGCATGCAGCACCTGCCCACACCAGAGCATACTCCTGCCAGCAGTAACAGCAGCATAAGCACAAAAAGCCAGCAGGGACTGATGAAAACCTGTATTGTTTTGGGAAAATATTTTGAGGTATATCACCTACTGCATGACAGGGGACAGCTACACTAGGAGGATGTTCATCTGAGGACACCCCAGGACTTTCTTCTCTCTTCCCGCCCCTCTCCTTTTTTGCCTAATTTTTCTCCATAAGTGACTTTGACCATTAGAGTTGATAAATATTACCAGCTACAGACCCTGCCAGTACATCTTGGTGGATGGGAATCTGCCTCAACTCATTTTGTACAGCAACTTTCTCCCAGTGCTGTGAATTGTTGTGACGAACATTTTTGTGAGAGGCCTTACTTAAACCTTGTAAGAATTTATATATATTCTATATTTGCAGGGCATGCTTAGCAGTCCTGACCTGGTGGAAGTAATGGAAAAGAAGTAATGTTTTTTGAGGCAAAATAAGCCACATGCCTCAGAAACCTGTCACTTTCAAACTCGCTATTTAATTTAGCAACATGCTGGGATGCTGCCACCAATGGCTAGATTTAACTGGATAGCCTTGTAGTAATGCTTCTGCTCTATGTCCTATCAGGGACCACAGGTACAGCTATATCTTATCCACTCCTTTGTGTTCCTGTCTACCTCTTAGAGTGCTTCAGTGATGAAAGAGCAAAAAGATAATACAACATTTCATTAATGCCTGACTAAAAAAATAGAAAATTTCCTTTATGCCTCCCACTAAAGATTCCCATATATTTTTTCTCTAATCATACCCTCCTCTTCCTCTTCCACACTGACATTCAAGAAAGAAAACTGTGCTCCCTCTAAGCCTTTTGCTCCAGTCTGAAGCCTGTTTTGGCATAATTATTTTCCTGTGAGTTGGCATATCACACATTCATAAATCAGCCCTGAAAAAACACAAAATAATGAACTTCAAGATGTTCTGTAACAGTGCATGCCAGACTGTTGTAAGAAAAATATTTGATGTCAAATGCAAAAATCCTGGTGGAGATATGGTTCTTTCATGACTCACTCAGTTTGTGAAGACCAGTGCAAAAATGAAACGTTTTGATTGATAAAGGTCATGCTTACATGGGGCCTACTGAAAAAAATTGCACAAGTAGTTGTGATGTAGCACCTGCCATGTTTGCCAACTGATACAAAGGTCTCACAATTTTCACAGTAGAAGTTCATGCTTGACTTTGGGGCTTTTTTTGCTCCCTTCAAGGTTATGTAGACACGTTAGAAAGACGAGTTTAGGGTAAGAGGGACCTCCAGTTCTTGTATATGCTATTAAGTCCCACTGAAGTCTTCTTGGCTTTAAGAAGAGACAGGTAAGGAAACATCTTAGTGCTCAGCCTGATGCCTGAGCTTCTGCTAATGCTGCACAGTATGTGTTTGGCCTGTACTGGACCAATATCAATATCACCTAGATATCTCCCAGGATGCAAAATATGCAGTGCTTTTGAAATATGCAGTGGTTTGAATTTTGGAAGGTTCATCTTAGTTTTTCTTGGTTGGAGTAGAACAACCTGGTTTCACGAACATGGAAAGATGCATGCACACACAGACATATATGCACATGTTTGTCTGACTATTCAGTCTTTTTCCGCCAAGTACAAACATATGACTTAAAAATATTGCAGGTGCAGCTATGGAAACCCTCTGAAAAGCACCTTGTGCTGAAATTACTGAACTATCATACTAGATAATCTGAACATGTTTATATTGCAGAATACTTAAACTATACAGCTCAACACAGTCTTCTGGCTCAGTCTTAGATCTATTTTAGAAGCTCATAAGTTGAAATCTTGTGTACAGCAATGTAGCATATGTATTATAGTCTCCATTTGGCCTAATCTTAAACTTCGCTTAAAACTTTACCTCAGCAAAAACAGTAAGAGCATTTATTCAAGGATGGAAGTATAAGTAAAAATTTTGCTAATTATTTTTTCTAGGAGTTCTTAAATAACAAGAATTGCTACCTTGCACATTACTTTTAGAACATTTCACTGAATGAAAGTTATCAAATAAGGTTTGTAGGTATCATTAACTCTTACGTGGACCCAAGTTTTTAGTATGTGGTATAAGGTTGAAATATAAACATGACATCAGAGTTATATTAGCAGTCCAATTCTTCTATGGATAAATCTTCTTTATTTGTGTGGCTTATTTTTCTCTCTCTTTGAAAGAAATTTAACACCATCTGGAAAGGTGCATGCCCTATTTCACAATTAGCATTCACTGTGTTGTTTGAATTTTATTGTAATATATGGATAATCACAGATGCATCTTATGCACAAAGAAGTTTCAGTTTCCTGAAGATATAAACTATAAGAAAGTAAAAGTGGAAACAGTGCAGACATGGTAGTCTAGGTATGTGAGTGAGGCAAAACTTGTGGAGACGGGTGTATGCTTTTTGGGAAGGAAGAACATAAACTCTCAGGGGACATAGCCTATTTGGAGTCAATATGAGAGTAAAAATGTTTTTGCTTTCTTTTAAGAAAGCTTTGGTTACCTGGAGAGTGAAAGTTCTCTTCCTCCAGAGGTACTCTTTGAATAGGAAAGCATGTAGTTTCATTTGTATTTCCATAAGAAGCAGTGTCTGCTGTGTTTTGTTACCTGGTAAATTCTCTCTAGGTTACAAGGATTTTAAATAGAGTGCACTCTAGGCTGCTCTGGATTTATTTTTTTAATTTTAATTTATTTTTTTTCTAATTGAATTGAATTGAATTTTACCTTTAATGTTAACCAATGTTTCCCTTTGTCTCAAGGTATGAGTTAGCTCATTTGAGGTCTGAAGCCGGTAGTCTTGCCTACTCAGCACCTTCATAGGGGATTTCCTAACTGTTCATATCTCTCTCCCTGCGTGATCCCTCATTTTCCCATTGCTCCATTTGGTTGAGCTCCTGCAGTGCTTCTTCTGTCTATGGCAGCAGCCCCCTGTGGTCCCCCTAAGCCCTCATCCCAGTCTGTGTCTCATCCCTGCTGAGCTGGATTCTGTTCCTGCACTTGCCTGAGGCGGTGGCCCCAGGCCCTCCATGGCTACTGCGTGTCTCCTCCATAGGGGATGGGAAGGCCTATGGTGCAGCCTGCACCTCTTCACTGATTGTACTAATTCCCTCCCATCACATTGCTCATGTCCTCTAGAGACAGTTTGCTTTCCATATGGCTCCAGAGGTTTGGCCTGTCTTCCTACTCTGGCCTTTCCACCTGGCATGCTCAGTGAGTTTTCTTATTTTGATTTTTCAGCTCTGCCTGATGTTATGTTAGCCATCCTAAGTCCTTCTATGGATGGTAGGAGAAAGGATCTATGATTGTTGTGGAAAAAAAAAAAGTGGAAGTTTGAAATAAATTTACTATAAAATAGAAACATCCAAAGAGAAATGTCTGATACATTTCTCTATGCATTAAAACATTTCCAGATTTGAAGTGTTTTTACACAGAATATTCTGTGGTGGATCCTTGTTGCAGTTCCACCTCTTTGCCCTCTCCTGTCAGCTGATTTTTGATGGAAAACATCTGTATTTTCACCAGCATATAGTAGTTTTCTTTTTTGTGGTTTTATTCTACATTAGCTACAGCACCAGGAGCATCCTCTAGCCTGTGACTAGACTCTGGAGAAGACTGAACTATTTCCAAACTATAATTTTACCTTGTTCCTCTTTAATCATTTAATCAGAAGAACCCACAAATGTGAAAAAGTGGTGTAAATATTTATATGCATAACATGGCCATGACACAGTTGCTCCCTCATTGTGCTAGTTTATTCTCAAATTTTTACTACTAGAGGGTACAAACACGAGAGGAATACAGCATGGAACTCCCACAAACTCTGACATGCTGTTAAATAAATGACACTGACATTCAAAACCTTTTTAACATATAAGCAGAGCGATTTGGATACCTTCTGCTCAATCACAAACTGCCTTTTCCAAGTCCTCCATAGCCATAAAGTATTTCTGCAGTGGGAGGGAAGGTTCTTAAAATATATAAAATTGGTTGATTCTGTACAGGTAAGTACCTGTAATTAGTGTACAGAATTATGTTTGAGATGTTATTAAATAGTTATAAAGGACTCATTCTGTTCTTGTTAAATGCTTGCTTAGACAGACTAAGTAGCAGCTTAATTTGTTAATTAATCCATTATCGTCTAGGTTGTTCCATCTATCTCCAAATATTAATTTGGAGCTTAAATGAAAACACTCCATTAATATTTTGGCTGTAAGTGTCCTCTCATTGCTGAGATTGACAAACATTGCCCAGAGAACAGATGAGCAATAAGACATCTGCAGTCTGGGATTTCTTGAGGGATGCTCCTCACCCCTAATGCCAGCCTCTCTGGAGGCTGTCAGTGTCCTGCATGTGGGTGGTGGGTTAGGACAGCTGCTCTGCTTGTCTCAGCTGTGGATGGTATCCTCCTTCTGCCACTGAACAGCAACCTGTAGAGTTTGGAAATGCTGTGATATCTTTCTGGAGGTCTGGATGTAAGAGTCTGTATGTGAGTGCCATTGAAAAACAACATGCCACCTAGCTGGCTCCTTAAATCCTGGTCCAGACTCCTCCCTGCTTGAAGGATATATTTTAAATGTGTTATCAAAACAAGATGAGAAGCACTTTGCAAATGAATTTCTGATTTTAAAAGAATGGAAAAAAAGTAAAAGGTCATGGGTAATTCATTTTGTCTAACCAAGGGATCATATTTCCTACCAGTTATGTGGTTGGGAAAATGAAGCATGTGAGCCATACAAACGTCTAGTTCTGTTCAGAAGTGACAACAGAAGTTAACTTTCCAAGGTCAAAGGAGAGAGCATCCCAGACAGGTTTTCTTGGCCAACACTAGCTATTTTGCTTTTAATCTTTTAATATACATATGTTGTTTGAAGAATTTAAAATTACTTTCTAAAGAAACACTACTCCCATGCTAATGCTGGGAAAAAAATTGTTCCTGTAGTCACAAAATTAGTAGAGCCCTTAGTGTAGTTAGGTCTTGGGCATCTCTTCTCCAGTTGAAAGCACTGAGGCTTTATGAAGTTCTGTCTTTAGGAAAATATTAACATTAAATGAAATTCAGAACTGCCTCAAGCAATTCTATATATTTTAAAAATAATTTTTATTATTATAATTCCCTGGTTCCCTTTACAGAAGATAAAATTCCCAGTACCAAGTGTGTATAACATCTCATGTACAAAGAGTTATATAAATAATTGGTTCAGATCTCTTATTTCTAAGGGGGAAAGGTTGTGCAATAAGGGCCCTTTAATACTTAAGTACATTAAATGCCATTGAAGTACATTGCGTGGTTTAGTTTCTACAATATGTGTACTCTGTTTTGCATGTTTACAAATATACAAAACATAACAATCTTTAGGATATATAAATTACCTATCTTCTTTACAACTCTCTACCCAAATAACTAATTCTTAATCCACCCTTTCTAAATATGTAATTATTATTCCCCTTCAGTTAACTGATGGAGAACTGGAAGCAAAGAACTGTGTAATGATTTTCTCCGTAAAGCTCCAAGTTAGGTTTGTCACAGACTGAAGATAGGACTTCTGAATCCCAAACCCTGGGATGCTCTTCTGCAGCCCACTGTCCCATGTCTCTAGACAAGTTCTTCTGTGATAAAAGAAAATCATAGATCAGATTAATGTTCTGAGAACAGGACTAGCAGTTTCTGAAATGCCTACCATAAGCTCTGTAGGTCACACAACATGCATGGATAGCATTCCCTTCCCATATGACAGTACAAATATATCACCGGAGAAATGGTTCAGCTAACATTAGCTAAGGAAGAAGCCAGGCCCTCTGGCTGTGGAGGGTAGTTGGTGCCTTGCCGTAGTGAACCCCAGCTCTTCCCTGATCTTTCACACTCACCCGTGGCTCTAAGCACAACCAGCCTTGGGCAAGGCTCCTAGGAAAACAGAGGGAACGCATGTCGGCTGGTCTACACACGAATCTGGGGATATGTTTATGTTGATTTAGAAAGGTTTGTAGCTCTTTGGCTTGCATCAGTGAATTTATATTCTCATCATGTGGCTTTCCAACACAATGGGTGATTGTTAAGATTCTCTGTTGGAAAATAAAATATGGAACATTGGCTAGCTAAAGAATTCCTCCTGCCTGCTGTTCTTATGTTTGCCTAAGTTTGCTGCAACTTTTTGTGAAAAAGGACACACCTTTAAAGTAAATCTCAGCTGGAATATTTTCACTAACCTTAAAGAAAGGAAGGGACGGGATGGCAGCCTGGCGTTTTCACTGAAACTAACACAAGTGAAAGCACGCATTGAGGGAAAGGCAGTTTAAGGCCATGTACCTTAATCAATCTATCAGTTTCTTCCACAGAGGTCAGAAAAAAGGCTCAGAAAATGCAATTCTCATTGCCACACTTCTTTATATTTTTATAAGGATAACTTGCAGGCTAGAACAAATGCTAAGGTTTTGTTCTTTAGATAGCTAAGCAAATTGGCAAAGCTTAAAGATGATCCAAAATTATCAGCATTCCCCAGCTGTCAGCCAGCAGGGCAGGTAAAACATATGTCAGGAACGCAATACTCATTTTTTAAACCATAAACAAGCCTTGATCTTTCAGGACATCTGTTATGCATTTTCTCCATGTCACTTCAAAATATTCAGAGTGGGATAGAGAGCTATGTCCCACCTGGTGAAAAGTGAATCCTAGGCAGAGATTGTGTGAGATGGCATGCTGAAGTGGCTTGACAGCTTCAAGCCAATGATACAGGGATGGGAAAAGGCATACGTGAATACTGATATGATTTTCTTTGAACATGAGAAATTAAACTGTCAATCTGCGATGCAATCTAAGTGTAAAAAAACCCTCAGAAAACCTTTTCACTTTTCTGTCAATAACATCACTAACACATTTGCAACCCCCAAGACAACTGGTGGTTTATACCTTTTATAAATGCATGTTTGTATTCATTCAGGATTAAATGTGAGGATATCTCCTGTTTAATTTTTACCCTCTCCAAAATTTAGTTGTAATTCTAGGTCTCAGTTCTCTGCTCAGCATTTTCTTCATAAAAGCCTGTCCAGCTGGCACTTCCCTTTCTTTTAAACTAGGGAAGACTCAGTTTTTGCCACATCTTCAGAGTGCAACTACACTACCTCGTGTGAACACTCAGCCCCATTTTTGTCTCTGTAGTTACCTTGACCAGGCAGCTAGAAATAATATAATATTTTTAACTTTGGAAAGAAAATAAATTTAAACTTGATTATTTTATAGTTACCTTTTTCATCAAGCTTCAGAAGTCAAAAGACAGATAGTATCTTTTGGCTCACAGCCTGGCCAGGCCTTGCCTTCAAGACATACCTGCTTTTAGAACAGCAAAGATAAAAGAAGTAAGGAGAATGTTCATCACATCTAAATTAATTTCTGCTTTGTTGATGGGTAATTTAAATGTTGAGCTCTCCTGTGACAGGGGTTTTACTTTTTGTTTTTCATTACAGTTATGAGCTACATGCCAGTTTCTAAGTTTTATCTAGGTGTATCTGTTAGAAGTAGAGATTTGATATGAAAGTAGATGTTTCTGGCATATTTTGTGTTTCAATAGCAATAGTTTGTGTTTCAGCTTTCTGGCACCATATAAGAGCCTATACCACATCTTAAAACTGTCTTAAATGAAAGGTATTTATTCTGTTTAACTTCTAACATTAAAACCTTTCTTCATTATTTTCAATAGTAGTTGAAATTGCCAACTATCCCTGTAACATTTAACTCATAAAAACACCTTTCTATGTGGAATTGTACTTCATACAGCCCCAAAAGACTTTTACCTGCATTAGGTTAATCTTATGTTTCTTGTGTCTTTTTTAACATTTATGAGTGTTCGTAGAACAGTCTTTGTAATGTAGAAATTACTCCTGAATTTTAGGTTTGCTAAAGAAAGTAGTTTTCACCTAATTCAATCATAACAGAGTTGCAGTGTATGACTTTCAGTCACGTGCTAAATCTGATTAACTTTAGAACCCAGCTATATGGTGGAGAAAGTGAAATTTCTATATTAAAACTTCCAAGAATAACAGGCAAAGCCAAAAGCACTTGTCTTTTTTAACTCTGGAGGCCTGATGGAAAAACTAGCTTTCCAGAATCATCAAGGGAGTTCACCATGTGGGCAGGAAACTGTAATGTGAACAAACAGGGTACAACAGCTTTCACTTGCCTCTCTTTACCCACGTGGTATCTTTTAGCAAGTGTAAGGGTCCTGCAGAAATTCTCTTTGTGCAGAAAATACATAATCAAAGGGGAGATGTTAATAAGAATAACCAAACCGCAGGCAAGATACAGTATTGCGGCAGAATCAAATCCAAGAGAACAGGTGGGTTTGTGCTAATCCCAGAGCTCTGGGTATGCTTGCATTTCATCCATGCACTGCAGTGGGGCTGTTCAGTAGTTATTGCCAATAGTGTGATACTGACGAATACTGCAATCACAAACAGGCCCATCACGTCAGTGGTACATCAAGGGTTGCTGGCTCCCCTCCCAGGCTTGCTATGATATGCTGTGTTTGATCTTTTGGGCAGAGAAAATAGCTACAAAACCTCTCTTTTTAGAATCCAGGAGTGTGAAATCTACACTGGAAAACTTGTTACTCTCAAGGCGTTCCTGGAGCTAATGAGTATGCACACAGAGGAGAAAGAAAAACAAAACAAAACAAAACAAAACAAAGACATAAAAAAGGGAGACCTGACATGTGTTGCATCTGTGGTAAATAAGATCTCCACAATTCTGTTTTAGTGTCACCATGAGCGGAAAAACGTGGCAAACTACAGGTCCAGTCTGAGATGAGGAGCTCAAAAAAGATTGCTGTTGCTTATTTCAGAAACCAGTCAGAACTAAATGGGTTTACACGGTTACCTACGGGTCTTGCTCAGCATCAGTTAAAATAATAGATATCATTGTCAATGCAAAAATATTTTTTTTCAAAATATACTCTGACTTTTCCTCCTCTGTTGACGATGTTTCTTACAAAAACTCTCTTGAATGCTCCTTTCCTGCATCTCTTTCTGTTCCTACTGGACTTCGAGGGACAGAGTGTAACTTTCAGACGAAAGTGGCTTCTTGATTTTTCTGTCATTCATATATCCAGAAGATAACACATTTTCCTTCTGGAGAGGAAAAAAGTGTGCAAAGAAATATGAAGACTGATATTGGTATAATCTTTTTAGATTATATCAGACAAAGCTGGCCAGTACAATCACCTTACAAGGTTGTATTACATCCAGTGGGTCCTTCCTCTTGAAAATGTTCACTGTGGGCTCTGGGCTTGGCAGAACTTAATCTGGAGGCACAAATCCTTCTCTGAATGCCTCTTCCCCGAGACAGTATGCAATATCACTAGTTTAGACACCTCCGACTGTGAAACCGTATATTTGACACTTAATCTAAAAAGGGCTCAGTCGCTTCAGGTACGATCCTTCTGTTTTGCTGTTTCATGTCTTTAACATGAGTTCAGCACCTCTGCTTCTTTGCTGATACGTTTTCTGACCCCTGTTCACACCTACTTTTGCTTCCTCTGGCTGGGTGATGTTTATGCCCTGAAGCTTTATTTTCTGCCCTCCTCCCCTGTGACTTCCACTAGTCTGCATCACACTGGCCTTATCTTGCTTTTCAATGTACCCAGTCTCTGTCAGGCTGTGGTAACAAATCTGAGTAATAAGCATTCTTGTAATTCTTTGGTCTGCACAGTCCTCCCAGTGCTAAGGAAGAAACAGGGGGCTTAGTTTATACTGCAGCAATAAATCCATCCTTGGAAACTAGGGGGCAGGAAGCAAGGAAGGTGGATGAGGTAGTGGTAGCAGGTTAAGCTCACAGGGGGTGATTCACAGATTTGCATTTTATCTCTGAGGTTTCAGCGATTCCTTCTTCGAATGAACTATCAGATAGGATTAAAAAGAAATAGGATAAATAATGCATGGTGTTATTGGCTGAAAAAGTATTGCTAGAATTCACTTCAAACAGCATATTCTATTATATTGTTAGATTTTCAGAGCCCTTCTATTAGTGCCCATTTAAACATGTAATATCTTCCAATTAAATGTGTTGGTAGGAATTATTCATTTTAATAATTAAAGCATTTCCAGAGCTCCCTGAAGAGCGTTACCATGGAGGATCGGACCCTCTGCTGGGAACACTCACAGCATGCTAGTGTACAGTATAGGCCAGCTGCTTAATGTCAGTCGTGCAGAAGCATGAAATCTAATCCTGAGGCACATTAACGTTGGTTGCATATATCTGTCCTTTCTGTGGCTGTGTCAAAGTTAGTTTTTTGAGGTAGCTTTTGAATTCTGGGGCTTACAGAGCCTGCTGCTTGAACACCCTCAGATAGGCTGCAAAGAACCCCCAGATAGCTGTGGATAGGACCTGGGAGTGCTGGTGGACAACAAGCTGACCATGAGCCAACAATGTGCCCTTGTGGCCAAGAAGGCCAATGGTATCCTGGGCTGCATAAAAAGCAGTGTGGCCAGCAGGTTGAGGGAGGTCATCCTCCCCTCCTCTACTCTGCCCTAGTGAGACCACACTTGGAGTGCTGTGCCCAGTTTTGGGCCCCCCAAGTTTAAGATGGATGTGGAACTGCTCGAGCAAGTCCAGCAGAGAGCTGCCAAGATGATCAGGGGACTGGAGCATCTCCCTTATGAGGAAAGGCTGAGAGACTTGGGTTTGTTCAGCCTGGAGAAGAGAAGGCTGAGGGGGGATCTTACCAATACTTATAAATATCTGAAGGGTGGGTGTCAAGAGGATGGGGCCAGGCTCTTTTCAGTGGTGCCCAAAGACATGCCAAGGGGCAATGGGCACAAGGTGGAACACAGGAAGTTCCACCTCAATATGAGGAAAAACTTCTTCCCTGTGAGGGTGCCAGAGCAGTGGAACAGGCTGCCCAGGGAGGTTGTGGAATCTCCTTCCCTGGAGACATTCAAACCCTGCCTGGACGCGTTCCTGTGCCCCTTGCTGTAGGTGTCGCTGCTCAAGCAGGGAGGTTGGATGAGTTGATCTCCAGAGGTCCCTTCCAACCCCTACCATTGTGTGATTCTGGGATTCTGTGATATATATCTCCCACTGAACATTATAGTGATGCTTCATACTTCTGGTCCTCTTATTTTGTTCATCAAGGGCAAAAGTGATGCTCCAATTATTTCGCTTGTCTCTCTTTTAGAAGACTGGTAGCCCAGACTATTGATGAGCTGGCATTGCCCCTCCTGCTAACCCATGTTCTTGGCATCCTCCTTTTCTTTAATGATCAGAAATTGAAGTCATCTGCTCCTTGTGGATATTGAAAATCCCATTGCTCACTCTGGAGAGGAGGGTTTAATGTGGTATCCTTGGCCAGTATTCCCTTTTCCCACTGTTGTGCAGCAGATTGGCTGGCTACCAGTTGGCTTGTGTGGCTCTCATGCTCCCACTAGAGATGGCTGATGCTCTGTGTTTGTGTGTGGGCACATGCAATGAGACAGACTGCAAAGTTCTTTAGAAACAAGAGGTAGGATATGGAATTAAGCTTCACTACTCTCAGTCCATATCCAAAGATGCAAACCCCAGACTCAGCTGAACAAAAGGAAACCTGGCAAACAACAATTGTTATAGGGACTGTGTATCCTTCCAACATCATAAAACTTTCTCTTTTTATTTTGTGTAAATAAAGAAGGAAGAGGAGTAGGGAACTGGTTAAGATGCTGTGTTCTTTCAGGAAAGAATAGAAACCTGAGGGAAGATAATATTTTTTTTTTTAGCTTAGTCAAACACTTAAACCAATAAAATAATTTAAAAGAGGCAAAGAGCCACAGAAACAGCTGTCAACAAAATCATTTTATTGTTACTACAGGTGTCTTTGCACTACCTACTTCCTTACCTACAGAAAGAGAAATCAGATTGGTTAGCAGTACTGATACCCCTTAAAAATGTGACAGTCCAGACCTCCTACGTTATCCTGGTGAATCAGTAATGCTGTCAAATATTCAAAGGTTTTCTTGATCTGATTTTCAATGTTTATTTCATACCCTTATAGCCTTGGTGTACTTACAAATTGAATTCACTGTTTGTGTCCTTCAGGCTGTGATTTGGAGATATGTGAAAGTTTATCAACAGTTTGTGGGGAAATATCAGTAGTCAAAGCTAAAATATTTCTGAATAAGTTAGCTTAAAGAAATACCTTGTCATTGAAAGAAACCTTAGAAAAAGAGTTCTGAAAGCAGCACAATCCCACTGGCAAGAACTGAGATAACTTTTTGTCTTGAAAATATCCACTAATTATACAAAACAAGCTGAAATCTAGACAAAACATCGAGGGTAATTGTTTAGCCATTCCATTAACAACCAGAAACCAAAGGCTTGTCTGAATTTCCGATAGACTTTTGAAAGGCTTGAAAGTTCACAACAGACAGGAAGATCATTTCCTGCCTACATGTAATACTTAGTAGCATACATTTTTATTCACTTGAGGGTAAAAAAGAAAAAGTCTTTCTGCCAGAAAGAACTTCCTTTCAAGGACAAATAAATTTCTTTGGTCCTTTTCTGATACTGTTTTTTCCCTGGAGAGTTAGAATGTGGAATTAGATTAACTACTTACTGGTGGGATATGGAACAAAAACTATCTTCTCCTGTATTGTAACTGATCACTAATGTGCACACATTATGTGAGTGGAAGTGTGGTTATGTACTTTGTATCTAACCAGAGCCATTCGGATATATGGGTTATTCTACAGTTGGTACTGGCTTCAAGTCTCATCCTATTTGGGCCTAGCAGTTGGCTGTCAGCAGTCAGCAGTGTGCTGCTGTAGCAACCAAGGCAAATTGAATCCTAGGCTGCATCTGCAGGGACATTACTACCAAAGATAGAGATGTCATCATCCCACTCTACCCAGCACTTGTCAGGCCGCACCTGGAGTACTCTGTCCAGTTCAGGGCCCAGAGTTCAAGCAAGATGCAGACAAACTGGACATAGTCAAAGGAGAGTTATGAAGATGATTAAAGGGATGGAGAACCTGCTATTTAAGGAAAGATTGAAGGAGTTGGGTCTCTTCTCCTTGGAGAACAGAAGGCTCAGGGAGACCACAGGACAGTATTTCAGTACTTAAAGGGTGCATATGAAGAGGACAGAGGCTCTCTTTTTACAAGGAGCCACATGGAGAAGACAAGGGACAGAAGGTGCAAGTTGCACTGGGGGAAGTTTCATTTCAATATAAGAAAGAAATTTTTCACAGTGAGAACAATCAATCACTGGAACAACCTCACCAGGAACATGGTGAAGTCCCCATTGCTGGAGGTTTTCAGGATGCAATGTGACAGTGTGCTAGATAATCTCTTCTAGACTCCCTTTCCCAAGAAAGTTTGGACCAGATGATCTTCCAAGGTCCTTTCCAACCTGGGCTGTTCTGTAATTCCATGAGTCTATGATTCCATGGTGCTGGACAAACCTTAAATAGTAAAAAAATTTTGTTCAGGTAAATCCACTCATGTTTTGATTTTTCTGTATGTATTAAGCTCACAACTTCCTCTAGAACATTATATTTCCTTTAAGTCATTCTAAAGTTACTTGAGTGTGCAGAAATAAAAATAAGTTTCATAATCAGCCTGGTGTCTGTGAGACACCAAACACAGCAGACTCATTTACCCAGCATCTTCACCAAGGGTAGACTGGATCTAGCTCTGGATCTGCTCCTCTGTAGCCTGAATAAATGCAGTCTGTATCTGATAGTCTCTTGATGCTTCGCTGCCAAAGAAGTGACTGTCCCTAATTTTGCATAAAAAGGTGTTTACCTGCATTTCATAACCACTTGGTAACTCTTATGAAACTGACTCTGGGAAGTGTTGGGAATTAATTCTTCATGTTCTTTGTCTTCCTTAACTTACCATTTACATCATCTGATGAAAACAGATTGAGCTTAACAGCACTGAACTAAGTAACAGACAGTAAAACTGGGTTAAAATAATTCTCATTTACAATGATTTGTATTGCTAAAATGATGTTGCACTCACAGATGAGAGTAGTGCAAGCAGCTAATGCTCCTTATACGTCAGAGCTTTAGCCTTCAACACTGATTTGTGCAATTGATTTCCATCTTCTCAGTGTCTTGTCTAGCTGTACAGTTTGTAGCAGGAAGCTTATTCAAGACATACTTGTTAAACTGTGATGGAGTTGGAACAAGTGAGTCAAACTAGGGGTAAAAAGAAGCAATTCTTTTATAGATTTTATGAAAGATAATCCATGAAGCTGTTCTACTCGTTTGATCTTCTCTGCTTTAATTCTGAATACTGCAGCTTGCTTCAGAGCTGCCTCTTATGACAGTTCACACTGGTGCCTCCCACCTGATGAAGCAAGGTCACAGATACTTGGTCCTCTTGTCAGTCTCTTTTCTAATGGGCGAGTGTGAAAGTGGACCCATAACAGAGAGTACAGACTAACATTGCTTAGGCAACCAAGTGTTGCTAAAAAGTGTGGTACAGGAGAAGAAAAGAGACAGCAGGAAATGGTCCTGGCCAGCGGGTAGCTGAGTACCCAGAGCTTACTAGCTGAGTAAAACAAAGCATTAATCTCCCAGCCATAGCTGGAAACCGGAGCAGGATAACCAACCATCACCTTCTCCATAGTCCAGGAGTTTACTTCTGATAAAACACACAGACCAATATGGTTAAATCTAAAATCAGATCCCTGTCTGTCCATTTTAATCAGGAGTCCCTGCTGTGATCGCCACAGCTGTCAGTGTGTGATATTCTGGCACCTCATCCTCCCCCTGTGCCTGTCATCATCACAGTTGACGTCTCCCAGCTCAGCATGCTCTAGGCTGTCCCCACAGCTGGGACCAGAGGGATTTCAGTGCCTCTCGGCTCAGCCATCAGCAGGTTAAATTGGAAAGGCTGACATGGTTAATAACTCTCCAAACACTACCTGGGAAGACCTAACTCTCTAAGAAGTTGTTCATGATCCTCTGAAGTTCACAGCATGGTATATAAAGGCAAACCAGCACCCGTTTCACTGCTTCTGCCTTAATCCATCACAGCATAAACTACAGCCAATGAGGAATGAATTGCCCAAGAGTTAAGTCCATAGGACTAGCTCTGACCCCATAGGAACTCCCTATATCCAGCACTCTTTGTAAGCCCAAAGCTTGCAAATGCTGTTGGTTTATAGTTAATTCTTCAGGCACATGAAGATGCACAGACTGTGACTAGACTGAAACAGAAATAGTAAACACGGCTGATAATAAATTCAAATATTTGGCAAAACCACATAAGTCCCTACAAACATTTTGCATATTTGAGTTTCTCCACCACTCTTGGACGTAGGTCAGAATTCCCCATGGAATCCACAATCCCCAGTCCTACAAGGAGTTTCTTTGCCAAAGTGCAGAGTCCCAGTTTCTCTCTTTGCCCCATCCGCTTTCCAATAATTTTCATTTTGCATCCAGTCACACAATTAAACAAGAGCTTTGTACTAGGAAAGCACTCTTCTTTCTCACTTCATTGTCACTTCCTAGCTTGTAAGACTAACATCTCAAACTTTGCCTAACTTAACAAAAACTCATTACTTCAGACATCAGTTTTTCTTGAATTCCACCTGTCCTGTTCTCCCAAGTTTCACCTCAGTGGGAGCGTTTCAAAAGTGTGAGTCTGCATAATCACAGCTTGCATGAATGCCATTGTGTGGGAGAAATTAAAGAGAAGTTTGCATTCTGACCGAAACAAACTTAAGGACTTACTTCATCAAACAGAAGTTCTTAGCAGTCAGTAAGAGACCCTTAATGGCACTGCACGCTTTATTCTTTTTCTTTCACAGTCAGAAAGATCACAGTGGCCTCATTTGTTAGCCAGTAAGTAGGGAAAATGGAGAAGTGAGACTACCACACACACTAACCAAGAAAACTTGGCCTGCTTTCCAGTTTCTAGTCTCAAGCAGAAAGCCTCTGAAGGTATGAAGTTTGGCTGCAAAGGCTTTGAACCACGTTGTCAAGTGGCTGCCAGAGCTGGTTTGAGGAGGTGAGAGGAGCGAACAAGAAATATTGGTCCAATTAGAGAGCTGAAATGAATTTCTGTAATGCCCTTCTCTTCTTGATATCTTCCCTGTTAGCTGACAAGATAATTAGAATATATATAGCTGTTACTTACACCTCCCGCCAACTTTGCAGTGCAGATCTGACCTGTTTCTTCTCCACTCACCTCCCCCTCCACCCACCTCCAACTGGCTACCAATCTGTGACATTTTTTGCTCATTTGTTACAGTTGTGCAGGCTGGCCCTGCTGTGCATGGAAGAACAAACTGGCTCATTTCCTCTCCGCATTTCTACCCCATATGCACAACATCAACACAGGGCTTACTCAAACTATATTACTGCAGCAACCGGTCTCAGATATCTCTCAGATCTATTACTTCAGCAAAAGGATTCAATACTATACAAAAGGTTTTCAGCTGGACTTACTAATCTTTTCCATTTGACCTTATTGCCAGTTTTGCTCCTGAAAAAAAAAAAGTTCAGAGTTAGAGAATCAATAAAATCATTGGGTACCTGGTAACAAACAGTGAGAATAACATATAAATAAACAATAAATAAAGAATTAATGTCTTTTAAGATTTTGAAAACTCTTACTTTGGGTGAGGTATTCCACTTCAATTTTCAGTTTTCAAAAATCAAACAAATTCTAGCAAACCTTTCCAAAGAACCACAGAATCACAGAATAGTAGGGGCTGGAAGGGACCTCTGGAGATCAACTCATCCAACCCCGCTGCTTGAGCAGCAACACCTACAGCAAGGGGCACAGGAACGCGTCCAGGCAGGGTTTGAATGTCTCCAGGGAAGGAGACTCCAGAACCTCCCTGGGCAGCCTGTGCCGCTGCTCTGGCACCCTCACAGGAATGGAGTTTTTTCTCATGTTTAGCTGGGACTTTCTGTGTTCCACCTTGTGCCCATTGCCCCTTGTCCTGTCATTTGAAAATATTTAGATATTTTCAAAGATACTTTTTATTGGCAATAATTGTACAAGGTATGACAAGGAAGACTTAGCTTTATGAATTTGGGTTGTTTTGATTCCAACTCAGCTACTGAGCATAATCTCACATATATTTAGTTATGTGATTATGGTGAATGATCCTCTGAGCACAGGAGATTTAAACAAAACCATGTGTTTGTAGATCCAAGTCTAACATATGATTCTGGAAAAAAGCTTTCTTAACATGCTTATTGTGAATCATATTATTTTGGTTGTACCTGAGTATCTAATAAGATTATTTCAAGGTTTTGCACTCATTGCAGCGGTGGCTCCAAGTTTTTTTATCTGGTGAAGGTCTCAAAGGAAAATGTAGTAGACTTTAATGCATATGTGCACGTTTATATACCAAGCAGAGTTTTAGGAGAACAATATTGTACAACACAAGAACAGCGTAGGTTTGTAAAGATGGTAGTGTAAAGGAGCTTGTAGCTTACTCCTATACACCGAAGCTGTCAATGATCATCTCGGGAAGTTTGAGAATAGTAACAAAGTCCATAGAGAAATACTGTGCATGTCTATGGCTGCTTGAAAAGGGTCATGAATTTTAATGTAATTAAAAAAAATGTGGAGAGAGATATGTTACATGCCATCTCCTTGTCATATGTTACCTCAGTGGTGTTATGCTGCCACTGCATGTCACCATTAAGACAGGAGCAGTGAAATATTTTAGCAAGGTTTATGAAGTTCTGGTGGGGTTACTCTGCTGCTTGAAAGGAAAGCACCACCCTCGTTAAAAGCAAAAATAATTTTGACTTCTACACAAGAGTAAATATTCATTGCATTATGTTGTTATAACTGCTAATGGTGGTCTATGCTTTGTTTTTGGATTTTACCGTGTTACTTTGTTTCACACTGAATATCAGTGGCTACACTACAGTTTGGCCATTCTCATTATTATTTTGTGTTTCATACTCCAAAGAAAACAATTTGAAAGTCAGCCCACCAAAAAATTAAAGAGTAAAACCAACCTTTTGAAAATCCTAAAATGTTTTAAAACTTTTTCTCTGCTCTACATACAAGTGAAAACTGTTTCTAAAATTGCAACACGTTCACAAAATATTTGAAACCCAGACACTGCTGCATAACTGAAAGAGAAGAACATCATAAATAAAACAATGGATTTTCTTCCATTGCCACAACTTAGAAGATGTTAAGTTGTAAAGAGTGCACATTTTGACAGGACAGCTAAATTATTAGCATTCATTCATCTGAGACATATTTAAGGTGGTAGGGGTAATCTATGTTTTTACATGATAAGTTTTTAAGCTTGTACTGTAGCTTCACATTTTAATGAAAAAATCTTCATTATTTAGTTTTTCTTACCAATCCTACTATCTTTTGTTTGAAAATAAACTAGATTGTAGTTGTTCTTCTCTCCAGGATGAAATCTGGAGAAAGGTCTGACTCACACCTGCTGTTTTATCTACATGTTGTCTTAGCTGTCAAAACCTTAATTGGAGGGAAATAATACAAGTGAGATGAAGAGGATAAAGACCCTTGTATTTCTCCAAGATAATGTCTTTCCTTTCTTTTTCTTCATTAATGGTGTGCTTTAGAAATCTTTACTTTTTACTGTAAAAAAAAAAAAAAAAGTCTCTGCAAATAGACAAAAATTTAAGGACTCAACTTTCTTAAACATTTGACAGAAAAAAAGATGGAGATATAGTTGAAATGCAGAAAGGGTCTGGATATTTTTATATGGATACATTTATATGGAGCGTGAAAACTCTGTATGGTGCACCTCAGTTCAAAGTCCTCTACACACTGAATAGCAAACTACCCAAAACAGCACTGCCTAAAGCTAGTCAGTAAGAAAATACTGATATGAACTGGGACTTTCATTAGAGCTTCCAAACATTACATTCAGGGCTGCAGAGAGGTGTCTACACATGCTCCAGAAGAAATTCTTGAATGGAACTGTTTCTGCTATCCTGTTTTTCAAGGCAAAAACATAGGACTAACTTATACATGCAGAAGTTAGTGTTTGGATCTCATTGTATGTAATAGTGTCTACGATTTCCTTAAAAAGAGAGAGGACTGATTCAGCTTCTCACATGGAAATCCACCTGTGTATGAATGGATGCTGCCTGCTGGGGTAGGTGCCGGCAGGAACCCTGGGACAGGCAAGAGAAGAGCCTTACATCCCACTGGGAACAGCCTCAGGAAATGTTGTAGGTCCACTGGGACCAGGGGATAGTTTGGAAGAACAAGCGTTATGCTGGGAGCAGGTGACAACGCTGCCTCCTGCAAGGAGGGAATTCTGCTCCTCACTTCTGGGACTCCTAACATTTTTGGTCATTAAATAGCCATTGGACAACAAATGCATGCTATAATATACATAACATTCATGTGGGGATCAGAACCTATACCCCCTCCAGGACAACTGAGTTCCCTACTGCACTGTGGTACCATCCTCGATTTCTCTCAGTCCCACATGAATCTTGACTGATGCATTGCAGTGTTGCAGTTAGGGCAACTGCTGTGAGGTGGGAGAGATGTTTTAGATCCTCTGGAGCAGAGAAAGGAACTGAATTTGGCTTTGTCATATAACAGGTGATCCTGTTAACTGATGGAGCTGTTTTCCTCCTTGACAGCCTTCCGTGACCATTTTAAATCACAGCAGTGTTTGCTAGTGAGTTTTGAACAGGCAGAGGTCCTGCTAAAAGGTATTTATATACAGTCTGAGGTATAGCTAGCCTAACAGAGGGCATTGCTAAGGAAGCTGAGGCAGGACTGCTTCTAGCTGTATGTCCCAGTTAGGCCTACATATGAAACCTCTACTTGAGGTTCTTGTAGCTTCCTACTACCTAGAAGGCTTTAAGGTTAAAATAAAAATGGAGGTATTTAAGGAACTTTGTCAAGTTTTAGAGAGTGGCAGAGAAAAGAATCACAAGTCTGGGTTTACTGAGTCACTGAACTTTTTCGTATTTGATAAACTAAAATTAAATAAAGTCACATATAATTTATGGTAAAAAAACTATTTCTCATTATTGTTTCTGCTCAGAGTATTATTTTTTTACTTCACCGGTCAGTTGTTCAATATTCTGAGACTTGTCCAAAAGTACACTGCTCAGCTTTAGTAACACAATATGATTTTGTTCTTCTGCTAACAGTGACTTGAGATTACTTAGTGCTCCTTTGCCTGCTTACAAAGAGGTGAAATGATCTGATGAGCACGTTGTTTCTGAGGGCAATAAGCAATACTTGGAAGCAGAGCTCAGGCTGTAGGGGTGCTTTGTCTGGTAGCCCATGACCCTCAAGAAGTTAGAAAACAGCATCTTCTCAAGTCCCCTTGTGACACTGGCAAAGCTGATTCACTACAGCCTTTATTTATTCAGCCATAAATAAATAAAGTGAATTGTTAAGTAAGCACCGACTGTTTTATTGTCGTTTGCCATTAGTGTGAAAGGTTTGCCAAGTTATGCATCTAGCAAGTAATAATACCTACTAGGAAAAGGGGAAGCTCTTCTCACAAGGGAAAACTCCTATCCCTTCCTGAATTCAACATGACTACATAAACAGAGGAAAATTAATCTATAAATAGACCCAATGAACTTGTGTGCCATAATGCCTTTCACACCAGTTTTAATAATCATGATCAGTGTCATTCACAGAGTGTTTTAAGAACCAGCTGGGGTAATTATCCCTCAGCTTTGAATCCAGCATTAGTACTAGAATTAGGAAATTCATCATTTTATCGCAGGTGACAGGTGGCAAAACTTCTTTCCTCCCCAGGTATCGATTGTCTCCTCAGTTGATAAAACACCCGGGGTTACTGCAGGAGACAGCTCAAGATGTAGAGTGATTTTTCTTCCTTTGTGCTCCCCAGCTCAACAGGCAGCAATGCCAAAAGAGAGGAGATCAGCTAAAGCCAATCACGGGAACCTGCGGCAATAACAACACGCAAGAACTCTTAAACTGCTGTGAGGGCTGACTCTTCTCCCTCCACCCCTGCTTCTTCCACCTCCCTGCTGTAGAAGTGCACCAGTGTTGCACTCTGCTGATAGACTTGAACCTGTCGCATCTCCTACATCTCCCAGAATGAGGGAAAGGCAGCTGGATTCATAGCAGTTCATCTGTGGAGAGTTGGCTGCCCAGATGAAGAATAAACAGGCAAATTTGGTGAGTTTCCCATTCTACTTAAATGTATTGAAACTAAGTAAGAGTTTTGCTGGTGGTGACTTTTTTAAAAAAATCATTTCAGATATTTGGATTGCTCTTTCCTAAGTCTCTAGAGACTGTCACAGCTGTGAAACTGTGCAAAGGATATTTACTTTAACAGTTCGCTCTGAGAGCAGGTGCACTGTGGAGTAGAATGACTGCAAAGCCACAAATGCCTGAAAATATCAATATGCCTGGCTGAAGCAGTGTCTGGATACTGACAATGTTGTTTCTAGGTTTGTTGTTCCAGGAAGGGCAAACAAAATAATGAATACAGAAAGGCTTCAAATCTCTTAAATAAATTGACACTGCCCATGAGGGGAAAAGATGAATTTCAAAGTTAGCACACAGTTCAATGTAATATACCTTTGTTAATTAATTAATAATATTTAATTAATAAATAAAAAATAAACAAAAGTTACATCTTTTAAGCTATGAAAGAATGTGTCTTGCATCTCTGTTCTGTTTGTTGAATGTTTAATTCACATACGCAGAGTGTATACACAGAGTGCACGTCGTTTTGGTCTTTGGTACTTGTAGAGTTTTCTACTTTTTCAGTAACAATTGTCGTATGGGTCAGGAAGTATCCACTAGACAAAATGACAGCTTGCTTCTGCACCCTGTTTTGTAAGTGATATGCAATGCTTTTTGAGGGCTAATGCTTAACTCCATTGAGAACTTTGAACAAGGGATATTGTTTTTGGGTATGAGTGAGCTGTTTTCATGTGCGGTTTTGTGTTGTAATTGCTTTGGACCTCACAGTTTAATAGACTAAAGGGTCTAATTTTTTTAATGTGCAATAAATGTTTTTATGTCATTTAGGTGATAAAATGATAGACATTTTCTTGCCCTGTGCGATGTATTTTAAATGGAACATATTCATGTATGACTAAAACTATACAAATAAAAGGATTTTTCCCACACAAGGCTAATTTGGAAAGGATTTCTGACTATGGTAAGTGATGTAACTATGTCTTAAAAGATAAACTGCGATGTGATTTGTCTTGCTTCCTGTGCTTTCCATACTACGACTTTATCAAAACGCTTGGTTTAGAGGCACTGCTAAGTGAGGTAAGTGCTGAGAGCTGTTGTCTGACAGTTGTGTTATGGGTGGGAGCAGAAGGAGCCGCCTTTGGACAGGGTAGGGGCTGGAGAAGGGAAAAAAACGGAACTGCTGTCACAGCCCTCTGGTGTAGGATAGTGACGACCTGCATTTTAGGTGTGGCTTGCTGTAAACATTCAAGTTGTTTTACTGACACCATTAAGATCTGTCTATAGATGGCTGGAAATGATAATGTTCTCATTATTGGGATAAGGCACAGATTAAATATAAAATGGATTCTCTGGGTCTTTTCCACTTCTACCTTGGGTTTTAGAGCACAAGTGTTTTAAGATGCAAGTGGAGGGAGTACCAGGTCTCTCTTGCTTGCATGCAGCATCAGAGGCAGAGATGTGGAGGCTCTCACATTGTAAAGCACACCAAGGGAGCTGAAGACATCCAGGAGTATTTCCCCAGCAAGTGAAAAGCATAGGCCTTAGTTACTGCTTCTGAAGGATTCTTAAAAATACATGTTGCTTACATTGTTAGCCATACTGACATAAGTCTGTTTGAAAAGTATATGGGGAGGAGGGCTTGGGGAGAACTCAGGCCTGGGTATTGAAGCGGTTTATAGTCTCTGGATCCCCAAAAAATTTCTATAGTAGCTTGAAGTTATATATAAAATGTATTTTAAGGTTCTTATTTTTTATAGTTCAATAATAGAAGAGCATTATTTTTCTAATCCCACTCCCTCCATACAATTATAAACACACAAATACCCTTTGAAAGTTGCTGGCTTTTCATAAAGTTGTCTTGTGGAGATCTTCTGATATGCTATTTGTATATTTTTGTACTTTCCTTTTTTTACTGCAAAGAATTGCACAAACCCAAAGCATGCAGTGATTTTTGAGGTCCTATTCCTGCTGATCTTAGTGTCATATTGTTCTCCACAGCAATGCTAACTGTTATGTCACAAATGGTGAAGGGGGTAACAATCAACAGGAGAGTATCACTAAAACAATAAACATAAGTTCACATGAGAACAAAATAATATTAAAAAAGGAGGAGAAAATTAAAAAACAATGTTGTCTGATAGCAAGAATTCTTCTGAAGGGCGAGGTTCCTTTTAGAAAGGCAACAGTACATTTTAAGATGGCTAGGAATGTAATTTAGAAGATTTCATTTATAATAAAGATAAAGATTAAAGGATTAATCGTTTGCATGTTTTGCTTCTTGGACATTGAAAATGTTCAGCTGTGCAATGGCATGTTCACCATGTTAAGTTTGTTTATTGCAAAAGAGCAGATGTAGTTGTACTGCTGTATTTCTGAAGAGCATTATTAAAGTGCAATATTGGTCTGAACAGTAGCAACACAATATTCATGCATACACACTAAAACATATTGAAAATTGTTATTGTTGTTTCAAGGGTATGTTTTGGAAAAATACCTCCTGATGGTATTGCAACAAAATGGTTGAGAATACAATTTAAAGACTCCTGGTTTTGCGTGACATCTCTTCTCCAGGTCTTGGCCAGGGAGGACCAAGTTTCCCAGGGTGGCTCTGGTAAAGCCTTCCTGTACTTAACACAGAAGAGTAAAGAAGTGTAGGGGTTTCAGCATCATGCATTTCTGAAATAGCTTTCCACTGAGTGAATTAAGATCTTTTCCCTATTAGAATCTGTTTCTGTTGGTGTCTTCCAGCTCCATCCCTGTCCCAGACTCACCAGCTCACATCTGTGGGTGGAAGGCCTGCTTTAGATGAGCACACAGCATAGTATCTCAAGGAGCACATTTTCAGTACAGTCAGGCTAAAAATCATGTGTCAAATAGACTTCACAACACTTTCCATTCACAGATTTTAAATGGATGGGTGCCTTCCTAAATCAGTACCAGATGGATCATTTTCTAGACTGTGGGCATAGCAGCCCACTTGCTTGCAGTGGTTGTTAACACTGCCATTTTCCATCCATCTGGATATCAATCTGCTCCACTTTCTGACACTGAACTCTGCAGGCTGAAGGATTGCCTCCCTGCTTTTGGACTGCTCCAGAGGCTGGTGCTGTTGCTGATGAGGTGGATCTTTAGTGCATATCAGATCATATCTCAATGAAAAATAAATGCTCTACTTTACCAACAGGCTGACTCACTGCTTAGGCTGGAGAAGTAATATGCCAGTGTCTGGGTCAGGAGAAGTTTATTACAACTGAAAATCAGCTGCTGTGATGGGTATGCATGTGTGTGGCATGGGGGCTGTTTTTTGTCTTGAGAAGCAGGTGTGAAATCTTCATGGCATGCAACTGCCTCTCCTCACTTTTGCCATGAATGGCTGGCTGCTGATGGCATTGCTGCTTGAAGAAAACTGTGCTCACAGAATTATCTCTAGAGTTACAGTCATAGGACTGTTCATGAATTTGTATTTGTATGTTCATTAATTATCTTCAGCATGAACAGCACACAGAATCAGAGGGGAGAGCATAAGCACTTTAGAAGACACTGATCTGAAAGAAAGAAGGGAAGCAGCCATTATGGAGGTCCAGGGACAGATGTTTTGTCTGGAATTTAGGCAGATGCAGGTGAATTTTGGTTTGCCTCGAGGCATTCTCTTAAAAGATTATGTGCATGAATGGTTTGAAATATATTTTGGGGACTGGATACTTTCTGTGGAAGAAATGCATATTTGCTAAGTTTTTCTGATAATGTTCAAATAAAAACCATCCTCTAGCTACCTTTTTTAAGAGGATAGGTTCTCTTTTTACAGCTGGTTATTCTATCATGATTTCAGATGTGTTACATGAACACAGTGATGGTGTCCTGCTGAACTGGAGACTGCATCCAAGTCTGAGGGTCATTCAGAGTTAGAGCAAACAGTTCTAGAGAGGTAGTTGCAAAGCTTTTCCCTTTTTAAATAAATTAGATTTCTACAGTGCAGTATCTCTTAGGGGGTTCAAAATGAAGAGCTGAGAGTCTGACATGCAAATCATTCCTTTCATTTTTCTTGTGTTGTTCTCCTTAATTTCTTACAGCAAATTAAGATTTCCACAAGCACTGAAAAAGGTTATCAGGTTAATGAGGCTGTTGTCTAATTATGGTGCCAGGCCTTTGATTCCCAATCCCAGAGAGGCTTTCCTGAAGACAGGGTTTTTTCAGCTGGTGCTTGCAAACGGTTACAATCGTGACATGTACCATGTGAACTATGAGCACCCAGGAGGCTGCCAGGCGTGTCCTGAAACCCTGTCGCACTCTGGGCTGTAGGACAGATCCACAGCAAGCTCAGATGTTCGTGATCTGGCTTTGCCCTCTGGTGGTCCCCTCTTGAAAAATTCCCCGGGCTTAAGAGAGGAAAAGGCTTCAGAGGCTGAAAAGGTCTGAGGAAATAGCAGGCTTGTGCGATGAATGTAATAGTAAAGATTAAAAGATGGGAAGGCCTTGCAGACATCAAGACTGCAGAGGCCAAGAAGGATGCCAAGAGTTTGAGACAGGAAGATTCAGTGCTCCTCCATCGAAGCAGGCCTAACAAGAAAAAGTCTTCCTAACAGGCAGTTCCCTGCTGCTCTGAGCTTTGACAAAACAAATACTTGCAACACAAAAAACCCAAATACTGTTTTATTAAACTCAGTTCCTTAGCTGGTTATGAGGACATTCACATCCCCTGTGTCTCAGTAATCTGGAAAACTTTTGGGAATTGGGAACTTTAATTAGACACATCCTCTCACTGGCCTTCAGAAAGCTGCCAGTAACTGTAAGAGGATTTCCTCAAGTGTGGCTGGCCTTTCATTTAACAGGCAGAGGCATTCTGAGGGGAGGCAATTGTTTGATTTTTACCACCTGGGCAGTTTATGTGCTGGCAGTTCTACATGTGTGGGAATAAAACTTCTGCTTCTCCCCTTGAAAAAGGAACTAGTAGTTATTTATAGCATATAAGGGAGATAAAGGCTCATCTGAGAATATAGTTCAGATGTAAATCAGGTGCCAAGCAGCAATTAGAATAAAGAATGCTGTGTTGTAGTTTGAGATGGAGATTGGCTGTTACACGTAATATCAAAAAAGTGTGCACAATTTGAATGTCTAGATGGACCTTTATTTAATGTTTTTACTGCTTGTAATGTTACTTTAAAGTAGGGAGTAAACAGATGAATGCTTTTCAGTGAAAGGATGGGGTTTTTTTCTCCTTAATAAAAGATTTTTTTGTTTGGAGGAAAAAAAATCAGAATAATCATTGTTATATCTAGTCATATAAAAAGGCAAACCAGATCCTCCCTTTTCACTTGCTCTAGCATTTAGCAGAAAGCTGCCAGTTAAATGAAAATAAATATACCTACAGTGGACATGCAAATGTAGAGTTAATCTGTGCAATAGCTCTTTGTGGAAAGATCACATAAGGAAATAGCTACTGATAAATGACTAAATAGTCTGGCGCATGGCACAAGAGGATGTATTTGGCCATATATTTCTGTAGAACAATTTTATATCACCTTCTGAAATAGCCTGGGTATAGCAGACACACCATAGGTCTTAATCTTGTCATGCTTGGACATTGCAGTTATCATATCCTGTAGCATGTCTTACTGATCTTTCAGTTTGGGTAGTTGTTACATATATCTTTCAAAGAAAAGAACAATGTAAAAATCCTTTCTACTATCCATATGACCATGTGGTCCCTAAACCTCCCTTCTCACAAGCATTCGTTTTCTCTCCTATGTTCTGGATCCTGACTTTAAGTATTTAAGCCTTGCAAATTACTGTGTTCTGTGGAAATGGACAGTACAGTTTTGTTAGTCTGTCAGTATCACACCACCTGAAACTGCCCTAAGCATCCCTAATCTCAGAAGATGCTGTTCTGAGAAAGATGTCAAAGCACAAATAAAAAGCCAAAAGCCAAACTGTTCTGGAAAGCACTTCCCTTACACTGATCAAATGTATGTTGTTTTTACACCAGAGATGAAAAATTTCTGGGTACCCAAAACAATCTGTCTATTCCATTGTAGCAGGGTCCTAGAGATATTTTGTACCCATGGTAGGAGAAGGAATAAATTAAAAATGGAAATATAAGTATTTGTGAATATTTTTAAGTCAAATAAGATCTTTCTTGTTCTCAGCTTCAGTGTTGCTGGTTTCCTCTTTAGAAACAAAAGAAAAATTACTTCTTTTCTATCCCAGTTTAAAGGATACAGATTACTATTGGTTCTGATTCCAACATTCAAGTTTTTGTCATTCCATTTCAGTAAATAGGGTTTTTCTTAACGTAACCATGCCTGTAATGCTCTGATATAAATCATTAGTATAGAAATAACCCATATCATCAGAGCTGCTGTATCTGTTATCATCTATATTTTTGGCAAAAAATAATTTACACACATTAAAATATTAAAATTTTCAGGTTTATTAAATTAAAAAGCTGGACAAAAGGTGAATGATTTCTTTAAATAGTCCATTCAAAATATAGCTTATATTTTTTTCAGTCAATTAAATTCTAAATGTTACTCATTTTAAAAGCATGCTTTTCCCAGTTGTTAAAGAGGAATAAGCAATGTATTTCTCATTCTTTTTCTTCTTCTCTTCCTTAAACTTTTATGTTTTCATATGGCTTTTTTTAATTTTAAAGGTTGAAGGAATATAAAGATGATCAATAACTGCATGAACCTAAGCTTGTAAAGCAGAGAGTAACTCCGGATTTCTGAAGTTAGGCTGTAAGAATATCACGTATTCTGTAGTACAGGGAGCACTAGCTTTTTTAACTAGTGTTTATGCAATTCATTTTAAAATAAAAATATAAGCTGTTTCTCTTTACTCTTCGATATCACTTCCATTCTCAGTAGGTATCTTTAAAACCAGTATTAACAGTGGAGAGCTTTGTGGATATTGGCAGGAATGACTTTCCATGTCTAATGTAAAGCATCTAAAAACATGTAGAAATACTTGTGCAAAAGCTGACAAACGGGTAAAGGAGACAAATTCGAAGAAGCAGAAAATAAAGATGGAATAAAGAATTGAACTTGAATTTGGTAATAAGGTGTTCACATTTTGATGCCTGAGCTTTTGGAGGGGTTCAAGAATTAAAATATGGTGAAAATTGTAAGTAAGGAAAATGGTTTTGACAGGCGCTTGTGTGGGCAAGACGGTGAGGAGAGAAACCCAAGACTGACAGTAAAACTTGCAAGACTCAGTCAAAGAGACACAAGACAGCCTTCCGCACTGTTTGTGTATCAAAAGCTTCTGTAAACACTTAGGTAATTGTGATTTGGGTTGGAAGGCCAAGTTAATTCTCTCCCCTCTGCTCCAAACGCCTGCACCTTCTGTCTGGCTGTAAAATGCCTTGCCTTTTTCTTTAGCCTTCTACTTCTTCCCACTTCTGCTAGTTGCTGTGCAAAATAGGGCAGGAACAATAAATTCTGTTGTAGAGTTACTTAAGCTTGGTGACCAATTCCATATTGCAGTTTAAATTAACATCCAGCATATTTTACCAATATATCCAAATGAAGAAGAAATATGGTCACAGTTCCTTGTTGTTGAAACACACTTGCTGAGAAATACCTTATGGCTCAGCTGTTTAATCACAAACAATTGTAATTGGATTATAGGTTGGCATTTATGTAGCATGTAATGGCAATCTGATCACTAAATCCTTGGAGAATCTGATTTAAAGTGTTATCAGGCTTCTTCAATATCCTAATATGTGTAAATCTTTTTGTCCTGACACAACTCTTATTTTGTGCAGCTTACCCATTTATATCCTACCTCTAATGTAGGGTAATGTAGTCTATGAAGTATTACCCGTGTTTTGTACAGCTCTGAGCCTTTGACTTCAGGATACTTCCGCTAATCAAAGGCTTTACTAATTCAAAATAATCACATGAGCAACCTGGAAGAGACTTTGGCCTGATATAAGCATGTTGATGACAGTAGTTTAGCCATATTTCAGTCTGAGATGGCTTTAGCCCTACATAATACTACATGGATGATAATTTTGAGAAGATTATTTACAGCTCTGGGATGAAATGTCTTCCTCCTTTCCTCCTAAACAGGAAAGGCTGACACAGAACTCAGTTAGTCATACCAGCTTACTTAAGTACTGTAAACTCTTCATATTTTCTACTTTGGGATTTTTTCTTCTAATGTCAATATCATGCTCTTAAAAACATTTTTTTCCGTTTGAAACCAAATTGCAGTAGAACAGCCTGAATTTTTATTTTGGTGGCTTTTGAGTGGGGACAAAATTGTAACTGAGGAACACTCTACCAAGGAGTGGATAATTAGCTCTAGAGGTGTCTGAACCTGCATGTCTAACTGGTTTGGCTATATCACAAAATTGCTCCCGGGTCTCTGTAGACCTGGCTCTCCCCAAGCCCACTTTCCTGCCAAAACTGGCCAAGAGTTGTGTTCCAGATGCCCAAGGACCAGACAGATCTCATTCAATTAGTCACCATAGCAGTTATCACACAGACTTAATATGGTTAGAGCCTTCCCAAAACATTTCTTATTAAATTCTTTGAATTTCTTATGAAATGTGATCTCTGGAAAAGGGGTTGCTTTGCTTACCACCACCAGTCATGGTTGGAGTATTTGCTCCACCCAGGCTGAAGTGACTCAAGCACCTCTTGTAAGCCATGGGAGAGCCCTGCTCAATGATCTGGAAGCTGGTTTGAGCAGGCACAAGTCCTGCACCTTCTTTCGAGATGTACCCTTGTGCAGAGTGAAGGTCTGGGTTCACAGGATGCAGGATATCCTCAGGTGGGTTTTCCCTCCTACCTGAGTGCCTTATCTTAGAGATCCTTGTGCTCTCCTGGATGATGTTTCATCCACAATTCCACAGTTCTCAGCCTCTGTATAGAGGTGCACGGGTTTTTTGCATGTTTTCTCTTTAATATCCTGGTACAAACTGTTTTATGAGCAGGGAATAGACTCAGTCTCCAAGCAGAATATATTCAATAAAACAAAGCTGGCTCTTTCAAATGCATGTACTATGTGATGTCTTCATCTTACTTGTAATAATCTAAAAAACCTAGCCAGCACAATACTGCTATTAGCTTCATAAAATCCTTGTCACAGAGGTTCTGGCATACATTCTGAATTAGACACTTAAATAGATTTTAGAGCACTAAGCCTTTTGTAAGTCATTAACCTGTTAGATAAATCCCAGATGCAATAGAGTAACTTTAAACAAAACTAAGCTCTTTCCTCTTCAGGTAAAATAAAGATCTAAATGTCACACGTTTTTGAGTTTGTGAATTTGGGGAAGGGACAATTGTCTTTGTTACTGTGAAGGATTCTGTGACTACATCAAATTGTGATGTGATATTAATGTGTTATGATGCGAGAGTAGCAGTTTGTATGTCTACAAAGTACATAGATGACAGAATAACACGTAAATCCCCTTTGGAATGGGCTAAAATCTAGTCATCAAAACAGAAGATGAAAAATAAGCATATGGCTAGGCAATGCATTACCCACTACTCTATGCTTTAATTAGAGCTAACTATTCAAACTGAAAAGTTTCAGGTGTGGTGTCATAAGCCTACATCATAACAATAATAAACCTAGCCATATTAGGTTACCAATCTCTATGGCAACAAGCTCTGTGATTTAAACCGTAAGCATTCAATTACTTTTAGGTAAGTGAAGCACATTAAAATACAGTGAAATACAACTAAGAATCTTTTTCCTGTGTGGATTGGGATTTTCTCTCATAACTTCTACAGTGAGTGCAATTGTAAAGAAGAGCAAAAGGACTTATTTAACACTGTTCTTTAAGTTTAAGAGGGAGAGACTTTGGTCCTTCATATAAGTTGCTGTAGCATTTGGACAAGGTTTTTAAATTTTTTGTCAGAAGTGCTTGGTCTTCCTGCTGAAGAACCCTCTTGCAATCAGATTGTTTTCCAAGTTGTATTACCAAAAGAAGTTTAAGAAGTTTGGCTAAAAGAGTTTGGACCTAAACTCAATCTATGTTGCATAATGCACCAAAAAGCACTTGCATCTTTTCTGGTATGGCTTTTTTCCAAACCAGAAATTTAGACATTTTCAAAACTGAGCATTTTGGCATAAACAGTTTTCTTGTAAACGGACACTGGGTATGTAATGTATATTCCAGGTTTTCTGCTCTTCTGCTGATGAATAACAAAGAGAATGGAGTCAAGCAATTTTGTTTCTTCTTGCTTTAAAACAAACGTGGCTTTGGAAAACATTTACATACCTTACTGCTGTCTGTTAAACTTGCTGGGAACTTGTTTGGGTGGGTTTTTTTTTCTCTCCTTTTCTCCTTTTCATCTCCCATTAAGCAGCAGTAAGCTTGTAAATGGTGGTTAATACAGCAATGTTACTGTATCCGTCTACAGATCTTAATGCAGGTAAGGGTTTATATAGAAGCATCTGTATCATTAACCATTTACCATTGTGATAATCAGGACCAATTTAATATTAGATAGATAGAGTTTATTTTGAAACGACCAAAGGAGTATTAAATCACTATATATCTTTGGTAACAACTGTTATGTATACTACCAAAAAAAAAAAAGAAGCCTCCTAGAATATGAATGTCACATACACACAAAATCCAGAAAGAAGATACCACAAAATACAGTTTTCCCTAATAGGTAGAATGACTTTATTCTCAGTTTTCTCCTACTTTGTTAAAGAGTTATTCTGCCGATGTGGAAAGGAAAGTTATGTCTAGAGCCTTTCACCGGCTCCTCATCCTCCAGCAGTCTCACATGGCATTGATCAGTCAACACAATTTCTGTCCTTACGTTTCTGTTTGTCTTTGGATGCTTAAGAGTCTCTCAGGCCACTTCTCATAGCACTGAACTACATGCAGTTACCTCACACAAGCGAACAAAAGTTATATATATATATATATATGTATTTTCTAGATGACTCTATACTAATGCTACCACTGAGGTAGAGATAGAAATGAAGTCAAAGTGTACTTTCCTGACAGCTCTGAATGCTGCTATTGGGAGCTTTTTTCAGGCTGGAAGTGCCCATTCACCACCCCAAGGGGGAGAGCTGCCTCATCCATCACCTAGGAGCACTGGGGTAGCAGGGCATCACCTGGTCACCCTCCAGCTTGCTGGAGAACAGGCAACAGGGCTCAGCAGAGAAGCTGTAGCAGACAGCTGGACTCTCAGATGTCTTCATCTGACTTCATCCACTTTCCCTGGGGAAGATGAAGCTTTTGGAGACCTACACATGGGTGCAGCTTGGCTCTGTCTTGTTGCAATTTCATACACTCAGAATCAGAATTGAGAAGGAAAAAGGATGGGAGGCTCTACCTACCCCCCTGCACCACTTCCCTCAACTCACTTCTTCGCTCTTTAGAGCCCAAAGTTTGTGCATGAGGATGAAGTAGGGAAAGAAGTGGGGAGGAGCAAAGAGTTGGCAAAATAGTTGTCAGGTACCTTTTAGTAAACTCATACTCTGTGTTCTGCCCAGGGACCTCTGGCTAAAGGAAAATCTGTATGAAATTAATTGCTTATAATCAGCGGTTCATGTAGGCATGGTTCTAGCACAGGAAAGGGTTTGGCCCGTCTGTGATTTTCTGCCCAGAATCAAACTACAAGTATTCTTAAAAGGTTGAAAAAAAAAACTGTCTAGTAGCTAAAAATCCTTTTGCCAAATACATGCTATGTCAGTCATTTGTACCATAGATATTTAAGGTGTGTAGGGTCCCCACTCCCAGCCTTGTTAGGAAGGTATGTCATCAGCGTAGCTCCTTTCTTGCTTCTGTTCCCTTCTGAGCGGTGTCCAATTGCTGCTGATTGGAGACTGGCATTTTCCACTGGTACATGTTTCCTGGATCCTTATTGTCTTTGCTAGCAACAGTTCTATTTCTTGTTTAATGACCTGACTCATTGTTTACTTTCCAGGCACCCTTGCTTAGGAAGAAACTTTGTGAGTGTGTTATATTCTCTAGTCTTCCTTAGATCCAATATTTCTGTTAACTTCTCACTTAGCACAGTGTTTAATCTGCTTATCAAAACAGTGAATACACAGAGTTCCCTCTCCTTTTCCCAGGAGCGGCGATGAGAGGGTGAAGGAGCATCCTCCGGCATGAAAAGGAAGAACATCTCATCACTGTGATAGGCCAGCTGACCTGTGGTTGACAGAAGTTTCCATTTACTGTCACCTACTTTAGGAATCACAGAGACAAAGAAAATCTGTGGTATAACATAAATGGCCTGACTGATCACAGAAATGCCAGTGGCCCCTCTAGAAAAACCTGTCCTAGCTGTCACTATAACACAGCACTGAAGCTCAAAATACCTGTCTAGGTGTGCCACACATCATGGCCCTCATTGCTTTAAATCAAAGAGTTGACCCTAGCATTTGTGCCTCCACAGCCGCTGCCAGATGTTTGAGCTGTGGTTACTGTCAGCCAGTGTGTGCTTACAGGCAATTTGACATGTCCTAGTCTCCTTATGGTCTTAGGTTAAAGCTCAGTCAAGCCGCCTTATATTTACCATAGCCTGTAGCTGGGCATACAGGCACTTATTCCAAGCCAGCTTCATTAACTATGGCAAATAGATGCATGCTGAAATTCAGCCTAAGAACGTACCCTAAGGCAGTAAATTGGGACGGAGTTTCCTGATTTCCTTCTGCAATGAATTCTGGTTTCTGCTGCTACAGTTATTTTGAAAGATATGGAATTACTAAAATATTGCTTAAAAAAAGCAGGAAACTTTTTCCATGAAAAGACATTGGTTTCTTGGATCATTCTACTATCCTACTTGAACAGCCTTAGAAATAACATTTTTGTTGTTCACTGAAGTAGCCAGTATCTCTTCTAAGTTCTGGAGCTCTGGGCTCCCTTGTGTAAATCTAACATTAAACCATTGTTCACTTCTCCTATTCAAATTGTGCAGCAGAGCACTGGCTGACATTTTATTGAAGAGATGGTAAAACAATAATTTGGCCTTTTTCCCCAAAAGCACTAGCTGTGATTCCCCTTTTCCATGTAGTATATCACTGTTAATTTGCCATTTGACTGTATCCTTCCCCTCTGTGTTCTGAGTGTAGAGAAATCAGTTCAGCAGTGGGTCTATGTCATGATGTACAAGGCAGTTATCTTCACTATTATCTAATTCTCATGTCTTCTGAATACTCTTCTGAGATAGAAATTACTTATTGTTTTCTTCATCAAAAACTGCAAGTTTACCCTGTTAAAATACAGTCCATTTAGACCCATTGCTCCACTCTTTTGCTTCTGCCCTATTTACTGTAATATCCACTTTTAATATGCATGCAAGGTTATGCGATCAGCAGCATAATTTTCTTTTTAGTCTTTCAACAGCTATAAGATTGGGCCTGACTCAGAATAATCTGCACTGGAGGTCTAGAAAATATAATTGTATGTAGTTGCTATGGTAAAGCTCTTATTAATGAAAAGTTCCGGGGAGGGGGGGGGATATGTTATAAAAACTGTCATTTTTTCCAGAGTTCATCTTTTGGGATGAATGGATTCTTCAGGTTAGGATTTGCTCAGCTATTTGAATTATCTGGATTTTTTATATTCTATATCTATTTTAATGTCATGTGGCAAGTGAGCATGTATATTTAATGCTAGTGAATGTCTCCTACCTGCATTTTTCAACATCCTTGTTTTCACACCAATGGAGGGAGAACTGTCTTAGTAAACTCAGTACAGCTGCTCCTCAGTTTCCCCAGACACATCTTTTTCAGCTTATTTTTGATGAAAGTACTCACTGGCAAGAGAGGTGGGACGTAGCTTTTCACATCTTATGCGCCAACATGAGGAAAACAGTTCACCAGAAGGTCATTAAATTTTCAAGATCCACCATATGGAAAAATAATCTTTAAAAGCAACCAGTTTGGAAAGAGACCAGCCTGAAACAGCTTCATTCCCCTGAAAGCTGACCCAGGTGCAAATGTTCCCTACAGGAGGTGACCCAAGGAAGGCAGGCAACACTGATGCAACTCTGTGAGAAACTTTTCACTCAACCAGCGATATCAAAGTGGACATAGTGGATTTTTTCCTTAAATGTGGTGTTCAGCTCTATGGCAACGGGCACTTTCATACTGTATTTTCCTGATGATACTAAGGAATTTCTTCAGTAATCTTAGTCATGCTAAGATTCACTTTTGTCTCTGTGTTTCGTGGTGGGTAAAAGCTCTTAGTTCCTTCCAATAAGGAATGTTGTCCTCCAGCTCCTAACCCTGGATGATAGGTGTGGAGGGCACAGATGACATTAATGTTACTTTCTGCTTTAAATCAAAAATAGACAAGATTTATTTTACCCCCTTTCTTGTTTAATCCTTGAAATGAGGGCAGATATCTTATGAGAGCAGAGCGTTAAGTATGCAAAAGCTTGGGGGATTTAAATATGAAATTGAGATTTTGTGTTCTGTGTCTAAAAAATATTTGAGTAATGAACAAAAAAAAAAGTGACTGAAGCTGTGCTGAAAGATTCCAAATGAGAAGAATTAACTACCCGTATCTTAAATTAGAATAGCTCAGTCATTGCAAAATACTTTCCATGTTGAGTACTCTTTAAGCCTGGCCTGAAAAGCTGCCCATTTGAGGCCCTTTCTCACCACCTTAATGAATGCCCCTTGCTGATGCCAGTTGGACTCAGTGCTCCCACTAGAGGTTTTAACTTGAACCAGCCCTTGATGTAGAAATGAAGGCCCTGCACCAGAGAAACTTCCTGTAGTCACAGTAACATAAGACTAAAGGAGATCTGGGGCATAAAATCTCATAATTTGTTCTTGTGGGCAGCTATGTCATTTCAGAAGAGGTCCCAGAGAGTTTAAACAATAAAATACCTCTATGTAAATGACCTGTTTTCCAGAGAAGCAAATTTGTGTAGGGGATGCCCTAGCCACCACCTCTCTTTGCTTCAGCAAGAGATTGCAGGAATTATACCCTTTTTATTAAACTTACTGAAAAAAGAACCCAGAAGTTACTCTGACTAGAAGCCATGATATCGTGCCTGTTACTGTGGCATTTGACCACTGAAATGGCTTTGAGAAAGTTGTGGGAAGTTTTCACATTTACCAGAGCTGGCTGATAACCTTAGCAGCTGCACTGCTTCATTTTGCACCAGTAAACATGCTCTGCAGAAGAAACATAGCACAAGTCATCAGGGCTGGATTTTTTTCACCACTTGTTTTTCAGCAGTGAGCCTAAAGATGCCAATGTGAATGCAATTTCTGTTTAGTTCAGCACTTTTGATCATTTTTTTTTCTCTTTCTGCAGCTGCAGGAAGGATAATCTCAGTTAGAAACAGTAAAAATAGACAGGGAGGACTCTAATAGGAATTGATCTGTGCAGACACAAAGGAAAAATACATTTCTTCCAGTGTCTTTATTCCATGTGAAATGTATTAGCTGTGAAAAACACTGGTGTGAGTCTTTGCATGGGTGGCTATTTTACACAGAACTTCTTGAATACCCTTCCATCCCATATTTTCCTTTTGTGTGTGTATCTCCTTAGTCTTTTTTCTTTCCTTTTGGACTGAACTCAGTAAACTGTCTTCACGCTATATTGGTGAAGTTAATCTTCTTCTAAATTAACTAATAAAAATAAAAAGGTTGTATTTGTTGCAGAACAAGGAGGAAGGCAACAGTCTTGAAATTATGAAAAAGGTCATAAATCAAATCTTAACACTCCTGAGAGTGACTGGTATTTCATCCCTACATACCGTCTGCACGCTGAACAGCTGTAGAAGACATCTGGAGAATTGTCACTTTTGAAATATCTTTGCCTGCACAACCAAGACCTCCAGAACTTTCAATAACACAGAATCCTCCCATAACACTTAGTCAGAAAAGGCTTAACTTATATTTTTTGCATGTCTTGCAGTTCCAACCATGTTTACATAATTCTCAAAAATGCCCCAAGTTAGAAAGCCACTCCCACCAGATACCAATAAACATGTAGAGTACAGAGTTTTTTGCATTACTCCTTCAGCATACTTCAGGATGACACACGGAATCTTGAAGTCTGCATGAATGGTGTCTTCCATGCACCCTGCATATCAACATCGTTCATGTTGCTTTTTGTTAAATAGCAGTCTTGTTCTCGGTGGTTTTATTCTACTGTTGTTTTTTTTTTTTAACCTGATATCCAAGGTTTCTCTGACATAGGCACCTTCTTCTTTCACTGGGGTCAAAAAACATTTTTTTTCCTGTGGCTAGGACAGGACTTGACTCTTAGGAAAGTTATTTTTGTGAGCAATGATGTTCAAATGTTCTGATGCAAAACTTGTTGTCCCCTACCTGGGGCACAGTGACTTTGTCTCTACTTCAGTTCATGTGTTCCTTTCTGTTTAAAATATCTAGGGATGCAGAATGTACTACCCTCTTTTTTTTCTTTCCTTTTCCCCCCTCCTTCTTTTCTCTTTCCAGTTTAGCTCTTCAGAGGTTTGTTGGTTTGGAAAAGTTTATGGAAACCTCTTCAAAACTCTTTCCTTCTTCAAAACAAAAATGGAACAGACTCGTTCAAGATAAATGAGACTTTTGGTGTAAGCAATTTTGATTTTTTTCTTTAACTTCTGAAATGTAGTGGGAGCCATTAAGTTAAGAAAATATTGCTAGACTGGTTTTTACAGTAAATGAATTATGTAGTGCTTGACACATTGACAGAGAATTTAGGAAGTAGGTTTTCCAATGTGTCTAGGAAAATATCTCCTAAACTTTAGTTTAGAAGCATGTAAAAAGGTTTTGATTTATTACTATAATATGTCTGAATTAGATTTTTAAACTATTATTTCTGAAAGTTATAAAGAAAACCTATTTTATGCATAGTCTTTAAATAGCTTAACATTTCTGGATACTGAGCCTACTACAGCAGCACAACCAGTATCAGTATCCAGAAAAATAATGTGTTTGAATGACTTTATTCTGCTTAAGTATATAGAACAAATGTGTTCATAGGAAATACCTTGGGTTTTTGCAGGGTTTTTTTAGCTTTTGAGGGCTCCATCAGGCTCTCAGAATATCATAATGATTTGTTATATGGGGACTGCTGGGGACCAGAAGAGGTCAAACTAAGCTATTTTATTTTCACACTACCATTACTTCCTAGAATTGCTCATCTGCAGAATCATAAATAGATGTTATGCATAACAAGAGCAGGTGGCTAATTTAAAAAATACTGTAGAATGTGTTAGAGAGCTATGCAAATCAATGCAATATTAAGAGCCTGATAATTTTTTTTTCTGGTATCAAAGTAATGCATACTTTTTATTGGTAAATTTTTATTTGTATTTAGCAGAAACATGGAGTAAAATTAAAATCAGGCTTATGACCCTTGAATAGGGATTTAAAAAACCCCAAACTGTGCTATATATATTCCAATACCAGTGCCAACTGTCATGGTCTAACCACAACCTCTCCTCCTTGTTTTGGCAAGACATTGCAGGAATTATGCCATATATTTCCCCACAATCTCTATAATTACAATGGAGTGGTAGACTGGCCATGCACTGCACACATAGGGCTATTACACTTCCAGCAATAAAGTATTAACCAACAATACCTTTATTAGATTTTAACTTACATCTATTGACGCATATGTACACAATCTTTTTGGTCATGAATAATTTGAGAAACTTCTAATATTCCTTTCAGAACGATTATCCACTTCACTTCCCTTTTTTTTATGATGGTAATTCTGAGGAATACAAGACTCATTAATGTCTAAAGATCACTTTCCTCACCCCTCCACACCATGTATTTATGACAGCTCTTCTTTGGCATACCAGTTTTCTTGCCTCATATAAGAACCTTTTGACTTGTCTTCTTTTTTCCTTTCCATTATCTTCCTTTCTTTTTTCTCCCCATCTTCTCCCTCATACCCTCCAAGCTCACTATTTTCTCAAAAAAATAAGCTAAAATAATGTTGTTTTCCTGAATTTTGTCACACGCCCACCCCTGCCTCCACACCCCATCACTTCCTGTTATAGTAGATTTAATACCAGATCAGATCTAGAAGAATTCGGCCTCAGTGTAATCCCTTTAAATGATTACTACCTGTTCATAACATCTGGATGCTTAAAATAACTTCTGAGATGTTACTGGTTCTGGGGTATTTTCTGAAAAAGAATAACCTAAGTAATTAATTTTATTTGCTATATTCTTTACTCTAATACCCTCTGGATGAAAAACCCTCACACTGTACATTTAGAGCTCCCTCCATACCTGTAAAAGCAATGAATTGCTATGAAGTGTGGCCACCCTCTACCAGAAACTCTTATGCCAGATGCATTGTACATACATTGAACCAGATCCCTACGCTGGTACGGACTGCTCATTTTAAATACTGAAATTGTTTGGCTGAGTGAGGTAAATTTTAGCATAAATAAAGACAACCCTTTTTTAGCCTCTAAAGTGGATGACTGTGGCACAGATTCTGTCCCCTCTATTTTCTGCTTCCAACCCAAACCTCCAGCTGGCTCCAGGGACTTCTGGACTCTGAGCTCTAGTTTCTCATTGTCAGCCGATCTTTAAGATTTATGTGTACGTGTTGCAGGAAAAGTAGTGCAATACAGCTCAGCATGAAATCTTTTGGAGGGAAAAATATGATACTTGCTTATGAAATCTTTAAGTAAGTTGGGTTTATGCATTCACACTTGTTCTTTCATGGTCTTCATGCACTCACTCTTTCACTCATACATGCACATACTTGCAAGCAACAAGATGTATGTGTCCAAGTGGACATGCAGGTGTTTCCATTCATACCTACTGTATCCATACAGCAACTTCAATATTTCTGTTAAAAACTTACATAGCATCAAAAGATGAAGCATTTGGAAAAAAATACCTGGAATACTTAATTAACTGCCTTTCTATTGTATAGTCTATAACTTAAAAATAGGTTAAAAAATCATTCATCTGTATTTCAATGTAGCAGGGCTCAGTGCTGGGGCCGGTCCTGTTCAATATCTTTATCAGTGATCTGGATGAGGGATTGAGTGCACCCTCAGTAAGTTTGCAGGTGACACCAAACTGGGTGGGAGTGTTGATCTGCTGGAGGGCAGGAAGGCCCTACAGGGGTACCTGAACAGGCTGAATCGTTGGGCCGGAGCCAACGGTATGAGATTCAACAAGGCTAAGTGCTGGGTCCTGCACTGGGTCACAACAACCCCATGCAATGCTACAGGCTTGGGAAGGAGTGGCTGGAGAGCTGCCTGGAGGAAAAGGACCTGGGGGTGTTGGCTGACAGCCACCTGAACATGAGCCAGCAGCGTGCCCAGGTGGCCAAGAAGGCCAACAGCATCCTGCCTGGTATCAGGAATGGTGTGGCCAGCAGGAGCAGGGAGGTGATCGTGCCCCTGTACTCAGCACTGGTGAGGCCACACCTCGAGTACTGTGTGTAGTTTTGGGCCTCTCACTACAAGAAGGACATTGAGGTGCTGGAGTGTGTCCAGAGAAGGGCAACGAAGTTGGTGAAGGGTCTAGAGTACAAGTCTTATGAGGAGAGGCTGGGGAGCTGGGGTTGTTCAGTCTGGAGAAGAAGAGGCTGAGGGGAGACCTTATCACTCTCTACAACTACCTGAAAGGAGGTTGTAGTAAGGTCGGCATTGGTCTCTTCTCCCAGGTAACAAGTGATAGGACAAGAGGACATGGCCTCAAGTTGCACCAGGGGAGGTTTAGATTCAATATTAGGAAAAAATTCTTTACTGAAAGGGTTGTCAGGCATTGGAGCTGGCTGATCAGGGAAGTGGTTGAGTCTCCATCCCTGGAGGTATTTAAAAGACATGTAGATGTAATGCTTAGGGACATGGTTTAGTGGTGGACTTGGCAGTGTTAGGTTAACAGTTGGACTCGATGATCTTAAAGGCCTTTTCTAACCTTAACAATTTTATGATTCTATGAAATACCACTGCTGTAAAATCAAAGTGACTGTCACTCCAGTAAAAATGATGCATGTTAGGTGATAGCAAGCATTCTCTTGTTGATAGAAATCACCAGTCATTTTGAGTATGTGATCGCATTAAATGATGTAGCAGTACTAAATCTGGGAAAGAATTAATATGCTAAAAGGACTTGGAGTACCATGGTAACTATTATTTCCAGAATTCACAAGTTACATTTAGAGCCATAAAGATGTTTATCGCTATTTATGGAAAATATGTTGTATAGGCTAATGAGAAAAAGCACAAGAAGTCCATTGTTTTCTTTTTCATCCCAGTCCTGAGAAAATCTTCTGTCTATATTCTTAAGACTAACAAAAATATTTTTACTTTTAACTGTGTTAAAAGAAAAACAACTTTTGACTGCAGTGTAACACTTAATAGTTTAAGGCCTACATATAGAATATTCATTGGAAATGGCCCTTATAGGCCCTTTGCCCACTTTGAAGTGTGCATAAAATACTGTTTTCTTCTACTCATTAGTTAAATTCCCTCAAAGTTTTATAAGCAGAGGAATGAATACAATAATGTTAGTGGTTCTATTTTGCAAAAGTTTGTAAAGGTTCAATTGTTAATCTATTTACACACGTATATATCTCCAGAGGTAAACTTATTCATGCCCAGCAAGTAACTTTTGTATTCTGGGTTTGTACTTAATAACACTACTAGAGAATGCAATGTGTAGGACCAGCTTTCTTGTCTAAAATGTTGGTGATGTGAAAATCAAACCTTTAATAGCCAGCACTTACATACTTCATGTAGCAGTACTTACGTATTCAGCAGTACTTCATGAAGAAGACTTGTAGCTTCAATAAAAACCACTGACAGTTCTACTGACTTTGAAGTTTAATATGGGTCCAAGTGCTCTGCTGTGTTAACATCTTAATTTTATTTGAAAGGAAATTTTATGATGTTCAACTCAATAAAGTCATAGTCTTTATATATAAGAATAGTACATAAATTATTAAGCTCCCATCTGCCAGGTGTCAGAAGTAAGAATTAGATTAAAAGATCACAAAATTCCTTTTATATAAATTTAATGGCTAATGCTGTCTGGAGCATTTCAATACTGATCTTCTTCAGGGCTTCTCTTCCACAAAGAATGATGCATGGTAGCCAGATTAAGTGGTTCTGGGGTCACTGCCATTACAGCTTGGCCTTAAGCATGGCAGAAGGGCTAGAAGAATGAAGGCAAACTTACAGTGATGGATAAAGATTATGATGGTTTTATCTAAAAAATGGAATTAATTACCTTTGTGGGTGGGACAAACCAGTTCTATCTATCAGACAAACACAGAACTCATTCCAGCTGGGGACCTTTCAGTGCTGGGAGGTCTTCTATGGAAAAGAGCAGTATGGTGGCTCTCAAAATGCATTATATTATCTTTTAGTAATAAAACGAAGAAAAAAATCTTTTAGGTTTACCAAGATTCCCAGAACTTTTGTACTGAATGCCTCTACTCTTTCCTTAAATAAAAAAAACAAAGGGCATTGCAGAGGCCACAGAACTGCTGTCCACTGTACAAGAAAATCTGATAAATTAATTGAATCACAGAACGATAGAGTGGTTTGCGTTGAAAGGGACCTTAAAGATCACCTAATTCCAATGCCCCTGCCATAGGCAGGGACACCTTCCACTACACCAGACGGCTCAAAGCCCCATCCAACCCGGCCTTGAACACTTCCAAGGGTGGGGCATCCACAGCTTCTCTAGGTGACCTGTTCCCATGCCTCACCACCCTCACAGTGAAGGATTTCTTTCTTATATCTAATCTAGATCTGCCCTCTTTCAGTTTAAAGCCCTTACCCCTTGTCCTATGACTACATGCCCTTGTAAAAAGTCCCTCTCCAGCCTTCTTGTGGTCCTCTTCAGGTACTGGAAGGCAGCAATAAGGTCTCCCTGCAGCCTTCTCTTCTCTAGGCTGAACAACACCAGCTGTCTCAGCCTGTCCTCGTAAGAGAGGTGCTCCAGCCCTTGGATCTTCTTTGTGGCCCTCCTCTGGACTCACTCTAATAGGTCCATGCCCTTCTTATGTTAGGGACCCCAGAGCTGAACTGAATTGAAAATTATTGTCCCTCCCTCTTTCCCTGGAAGCTTTCATTCCTTACTTGCAAACTGTTTTCTGGGTTGTGTGGTGTTCATCCTCTGTTATTCAAGCATTTGTATGACAGATTCCTATAGAGAGAACAGACCAGTGAATTTTGGGCATTAACAGTCTAACAGGGCAATAGACATGCTAAATCAGAGCAAGGACTCAATTTTCTCTGATCTGAATGGATTAACCTTGGCATTGCTCCTATTCCCCTTGGTGCTTCAGTGTTTAATCCCTGACAGCCATCCACATAGCCAACAAAGATCCTTTACTTGCAATTTAGGTCACAAATATTTCAGCAATCCAAAATTTTCACCAGATGCAGTCTAGTGTTGTCACTTGTTTAAGGCTAATAAATGTCCAAAAACTTTGCCTATATTTACTAATATATAATTACTATAGTTGGGTGTAAAAGCAAAAGAGATTAACTGGCACAGGAACAGCTAGTTTGCTATAATTTTTTAATTGAGTGGAATTAATTGAAAGATAGCATGCAGCAATAGGATGAAAACTACTCCTGACAGATGCAGAAGTTATTTTTTTCCATCTTTCCTGTTGGGCATATAGTAAACTAGTATACCTGTTTTTTAGTGAACAATAAGGAGTCATTAATTTATATGCTGAGGAAAACCACTTGCTTTTTAAATACTGACTTAAATTTCTAAAGCCATGTCAATGGTACTGAGGTTAATCTAACTGTACCACTGTGCCTTACTTGGTGAGTGAAGGATTAAATACTGTGGACTTATATTAGCACAAAATTGTTGTGTAAGGCTTGGGAGGCAGTTCATAAGGGCAAAGGAGTCCATGAAGGCTGAACATTCTTCAAGAAGGAAATCTTAAAGGTGCAGGAGCAGGCTGTCCCCATGTGCCAAAAGACGAGCCAGTGGGGAAGATGACCAGCCTGGCTGAACAGAGTGCTTTGGCTAGAACTCGGGGTGGGGGGGTGGGGGGGAAAACAAAAACAAAAAAAAACCCAGGGGAATTTACAACCTTTGGCAGAAGGGGCAGGCAACTCAGGAGGACTACAAAAATGTTATGACGTTATGTAGGGAGAAAATTAGAAGGGCCAAAGCCCAACTAGAACTTAATCTGGCTACTGCAGTAAAAGATAAAGAAAAATTATTTATAAATACATTAAGAACAAAAGGGGAGGTAAGGAGAATCTCCATGCTTTATTGGATGCAGGGGGAAGCATAGTGACAAAGGTTGATGAAAAGGCTGAGATACCTAATGCCTTCTTTGCCTCAGTCTTTAATATTCAGGCCAGTTGTCCGCTGGGTACCGAGCCCCCTGCACTGGGAGACAGGGCAGGAGCAGAGTGAAGCCCCCTATAATCCAAGGAGAAATGGTTAAGTCCCTCCTACACCACTTACACATACAAACATATGGGGCCAGATGGGATCCATGCAAGGGTAGTGAGGGTGCTGGCGGAAGTGCTCACCAAGCCACTTTCAGTCCTTTATCAGCCAGCAGTCCTGGCTAACTGGGGAGGTCCCAGTTGCCTGGGGGTTAGCAAATGTGACACCCATCTACATGAAGGGCCAGAAGGAGGATCCAATCCTGACAACTACAGGCCAGCAGCCTGACATTGGTGTTGGGGAAGGTTATGGAGCAGATCATCTTGAGTGCCATCACATGGCACATACAGGACAACCAGAGGATCAGGCCCAGGCAGCATGGCTTCATGACAGGCAGGTCCTGCCTGACCAACCTGATCTCCTTCTATGACAAGGTGACCTGCTTAGTGGATTAGGGAAAGGCTGTGGATATTGTCTGCCTGGACCTTAGCAAAGCCTTTAACACCATTTCGCACAGCATTCTCCTGGAGAAACTGGCTGCTCATGGCATGGATGGGTGTACTCTTCATTGGGTAAAAAACTGGCTAGATGGCTGGGCACAAAGAGTTGTGCTGAACAGAGTTAAATCCAGTTGGCAGCCAGTTATAACTGCTCAGTATTGGGGCCAGTCTTGTTTACTATCTTTATCAGTGATCTGGATGAGGGGATTGAGTGCACCCTCAGTAAGTTTGCAGGTGACACCAAACTGGGTGGGAGTGTTGATCTGCTGGAGGGCAGGAAGGCCCTACAGGGGTACCTGAACAGGCTGAATCGTTGGGCCGGAGCCAACGGTATGAGATTCAACAAGGCTAAGTGCCGGGTCCTGCACTGGGTCACAACAACCCCATGCAATGCTACAGGCTTGGGAAGGAGTGGCTGGAGAGCTGCCTGGAGGAAAAGGACCTGGGGGTGTTGGCTGACAGCCACCTGAACATGAGCCAGCAGCGTGCCCAGGTGGCCAAGAAGGCCAACAGCATCCTGCCTGGTATCAGGAATGGTGTGGCCAGCAGGAGCAGGGAGGTGGTTGTGCCCCTGTACTCAGCACTGGTGAGGCCGCACCTCGAGTACTGTGTGTAGTTTTGGGCCTCTCACTACAAGAAGGACATTGAGGTGCTGGAGTGTGTCCAGAGAAGGGCAACGAAGTTGGTGAAGGGTCTAGAGTACAAGTCTTATGAGGAGAGGCTGGGGAGCTGGGGTTGTTCAGTCTGGAGAAGAAGAGGCTGAGGGGAGACCTTATCACTCTCTACAACTACCTGAAAGGAGGTTGTAGCAAGGTGGGGGTTGGACTCTTCTCCCAGGTAACAAGTGATAGGACAAGAGGACATGGCCTCAAGTTGCACCAGGGGAGGTTTAGATTCAATATTAGGAAAAAATTCTTTACTGAAAGGGTTGTCAGGCATTGGAGCTGGCTGATCAGGGAAGTGGTTGAGTCTCCATCCCTGGAGGTATTTAAAAGACATGTAGATGTAATGCTTAGGGACATGGTTTAGTGGTGGACTTGGCAGTGTTAGGTTAACAGTTGGACTCGATGATCTTAAAGGCCTTTTCCAACCTAAATGATTCTATGATTGTCTTTCACGCTTGATTGTGAAAGAATAATTTAATAAAATGACTGTGTGAAGATAAATTGTAGTTCTCAAAATGCAGTTTTCAAAACCATAACTCATTCTCTTCGAGTGAAAAGAAAAGTCACTGACAGCTGTATCCAACAATGGCCTGACCTGTGATGGAGACCAAGATACTTAGCAGATATTTGTAACTAGGTCTTTAAAACTGCTATTGGAATTCTTTTATCGGTGCCTTCTTTGTTTGATCACTTGCTATATTGACTTCTTTATTCACCTCCATTAACTGACAATTGCATATTGTTAACAAAAGCACACATATAGTGAGAATGCCATGGTGTTTCTTAAGCACTTGATATTTTGACAGCATGGGTCCCAAAAGGAACATTGCTTACAAGCCTTTATATGTTTTGAACTGTAAGGGCCCCTCTCCCAAAGGCAGAATAAGCACCTGTGCCTTCTGTGTAGAGTTGCTTTACAAAAACTTCACTTCTTGCATTACAGGCAAGTTTCACGGTCTAAGCACAAATATGTTGTGTCATCAAATGTTCTCTTTATGCTGTATAATGAAGTGCTAAATGTGTCTTGAAATGAATATTCAATTTAACATTTCTGTTAAAAAAAGGCTAAATTCCAAGTCAAGCAATTCTTTCTTTTGTTCGGAATTTGCTTTCTGGTGTTTGTGTAGAATGAACAACAGCCTTAGTAAAAATACTGTACAGAATTTGTTCATGCTGTCTGCCCTCTAAGGTATTACAAATGTTTCTGACAATATTGTAGTGGAGACTGTGACCTTTTGATCTGAACAGACGGGAGAAAGAAAAACTGAGCGTAATTAAAACATAAATGTTGAAAGTTTGATCTTGCAGTCTGTGCTCAGAATGACTTCCCTCTGAAGGAGGAGTTCAGCTTGAATAAACACTGCAGTAAGGGCTTCCAAGAAACCATAAAAATTATGCCTTTGTTTGTCCTGTCATACTTTAATGAGGTGTCCAGACATGTTTTAGAAAGAGATATTAATCGCCAGTATTTTTCTACACTGCTTCTTCCGGTAGTGAGCCGGAAAAGAAACTATCTGTTTGTAGTGTCCCCCTGTCCAAATACTCGAAGGCAAGAATGATCAGGTGGCTAGGGCATTAGACAGAATTAAAAATATACAGGTTAACATCACCTGGTCCAGTTTTGAAGTTGGGCTGACACACAGGAGGTCACTTTAACTCTGTTTTTCAGACATAAATTGCCAACGGTGCTTTTCTTTTTAGTCCACTATCCTACAATGATGACTCAGGTAAATATAAGGATATAAAGTTCATTTTCTAATGATCCTATATAACAAAACTCTACCTCCACATGTTTCACATCGCATGGAAGAAAAAATATAAAACTGTTTTAATCCAATGTTTAGTTTGTTTTGAAACAAGAAGCCTATTCATATTTAGGTTATAGCTTTTTTTTTTCCCCTGTCAATGTCACAAGCAGTATTTAATGTAAAACCTTCAAAACCCAGAGACTGATGTAGCTTTGTGCTTAAGAAAATAAATTTTATTGCGGTAGTTACCAAGAATTTCAACAAAGATATCTTTGTTACCTAAAATCTAATATTTCAGATATTTTGGTGGGCCAGTCAGAGTATGAATTCTAAGTGAGTTTCAAGGCTGGTTTTGTTGCCTGACTTATGGAAAAGTGAATGGTCACCTTCATTCATTCTACATGCAGTTAAAGTTGGTCACTCTTTCAAAATCAAAGTTGTGTTGTGTTGGAGTCCTACCTCTCTCACAAGGTGTTACGGTTGAACTTAACAAGCATTTTGTAAGTATCCAACAAAGAATATTGGCATTGGCTTTGATTTATCTGTCTCTCTACAAAACTGGAAGATGATATAAAAAAAGTAAAAACCCTGTGTTTGTTAGGCAACGCAAATCATAATCAGCAACTGTAGTACAGAATTTCTGAAAAAGACCATTGCAAGACTTTGATTCTGATGTATTTAACTTTCTTAATTAAAACTCTGTAAACTGGAGAATGGAAAAAATCTTCCATAAAGCAGGTGATAAAAAGCAGACATGTATGACCCACTTCTAGCAGCAGATACTTGAAAGAAACTGTAACATTGTTCCCATTTCAAGAGAAGTGAATAATTTATATCAGCTCTTGGATTATTATTTTTCATTCTTCTGCAGAAGGAGGAAACTTTGTGAGGGATTGCTTTTTTCTATAAAGAAAAAAGTTTGGCAGAGAACTTTACCTTTGAAAATCTGTATTTTTATGTTATGACCCACACTTTGAAAAGAAGAATTCACAGACAACCTTTCTGTCCCTCTGCAATGGTGTAATATCCTTGAAGTAATTACTTCCATGAAAAGCTAATCAAAGAAAGCATGTAATATTTGTTTATGTCTTTTCATGGAGTTGGCAGAGTTTATGAAATAGTTGTTTAATTTTGTGGAGCTTGAGGTAGTCATGAAAGCATGATCAAAGGCCTGGGAATGAAAGCCCTGCAGATATTTCATACTTGTGAGCTACTTGTGATGTAAGATCTTACAAAATGTTCATAATGTAAAATAAAAAAATAATTTTCCTTTATTGAACTTGATGAGATTTCTACTAGCTTTTTTCTCCAACCTGTACAGATCCCTCTGTATAGAAGCACTGTCTTCCCCTCAGGTATCTACTGCTTTCCGCCAGTGTGATACATTTATGAACTTGCTGAAAGCAGACTCCATCTATTTTATTAAAGAGATTAAACAGTATTGACAGTACTGATCCTGGAAGGATGCTACTAGCAACCATCTACCAACCAGCTGGACTTTGTACTGTACTTTATGCTGATCATAACTCTTTGAGGCTAATGGTTCATCAGTTTCCCATCCATCTTGTTATCCACAAATACAGTCCATATCTTAGCAGTTTGACTAGAGGGGTACTATGTGAAACCATATAATATGCTTTGCTGTAGTCAAGCTATGCAACATCCACTGATCTTCCCTTGTCCCCACAGCCAGTTATGTCATCACAAAAAGCAATCAGGTCACTGAGGCTTGAGTGCTCTATGGTAAAAGTATGCTAGCTATTCCTAATCATCATCTTATTCTTCATGATCCTGGAAATGGCTTTCAGGAGTATTTGCTCCATACTTTCCCAGGGATTGAGGTTAGATTGACTAGTCTGCAGTACCCTAGGTCTTCTTTGCTTCTCTTGAGTATGGGTGTGATGTTTCCCTTTTCTTTTCCAGCCATCAGGAGCCTCCCCTGATTGCCATGACCCTTCAAAGGTGGTTGAGAGTGGCCTCACACATTGACATCAGCCAGCTCCCCCAGCACCCTTGGATGCATCCCATGAGGTCCCATGGACCGGTGTGTGTCCAGTGGGTTAAGTATGCCTTTACCATGGGTACCACCTCACTCTTACAGGCTTTGCTATACATGCATCTTGATTTCTGTAATTCTGCAATGAAAGAGAGAAAACAAGAACAAACAAGCAAAGAGTTTTCCCCACTTCCAAAAACATGAATGTCACCACACATTCTTAATTACTGATCCCTATTGCATTTTTAGTTCAGCCAAGTTATTTCAGCTGAATTCTTTCCCAAATGTCTCTGACAATAACTTTTAATTTAATTACTTATAATATTAATCTTGTTTATAGTTAGTTTTTAGAGGGAATGCACAAAGAGGAAGTGACTATGAAGTAGAAAAAGGCAATTGAACTGGTGTCCTTCCTTTATATTCAGGAAGGTATCCAAAGCAAACTGGCCATCTCTCTTCCTCTGGTTTCACCACCTAGCTTTTGAACATATTGACCAGTTTTACACAATGGGAAAAAAAATGGCAGAAGTCTGATAGTTAAATTCCCATAAGTCTCACTAAACAAAAAAAGAAAGTGCTTTTATTAAGTAAAGAGATACAAACAAGCAGTAAGAAATCAGAGGTTTTACACTGGCCAGCTGGGTGCTTACAAGGTATCAGTGTTCACCTAGCCCTAGGTGAGGCAAAATGTGTGTTTTTCATTGCCCAAGAAGACTGCCACAGGAATTACTAGAATAGCTAGGTTTGCTACTTCACCTAAATATAGAATAACTTAATAAATACTAAAAAATTTACTCCTCTTTGTTCTTTCCTAGTATCATAAGAACAAAATTAAACGTTCTACAGAAATCTACCCAAAACTGCCCAGCACTATTTTCCACATGGAATTAATTTTTCCACTCTTTTGCATTTGTTTGTGGTAGTTTAGTTCTGTGCTAATCTTTGATCTGCTCACGTTTCTGCTTGCTTGGTGGTAGTACACAACACATGTTGAATACAGGACCCCAGGTAATATGCCCACTATGTCTGAGGATGACTAGCAGAGACTTCCAAACTTATTTGCGAAGCTGCTGAAGTAGCTGAAAAATAAACATTACATCCTAGGGTAAGCACAATCAATACCCAAATTATTTCCAATTACTTTATGTCATAAAGAGTTGGTTTTAGGAGGTAACAAAGTATACAAATGCTGTGTTTGGGAATACTGCTCCACTGAAAGATTAAAGCCCTCTCGTATCTTCAAAAGTGAATGTCTTTTCTCATTTCCTTTCATAATTTGTACAAATATAGAGAATAGTTACATGTGTTTTCCAAGTGTACAGATGCTGAGGACAAATGAAGGGACAAAACTCATCCCAGACTTTCTTCCATTAACCTCAAAGACCAGACAAAACATTTGCTGTCCACTGGGAAAAGTCTGTGTCTCCTCTCTCCCAATCTTAGTCTCTTTCCAGTTTCTACTTCCCTCACCATGGACCTAGGATGCTATTTCAGCAGTGGCACCATAGCCTGCATCTGTGCTACACTCACATTATCTTGGTGCTGCTCACTGCTGCCTCTTTGCTTCATTTTCCATCAGAGTATGGAGGGGAGAACCTGTTCTTTAGGGCCTATTTGTCGTCAGCTGCTTCTGGGAGGTAGGAAAGACTGCTGTACTGCAGGTAGAATCAGCTGAGAAATACCCACACCTGTAGCTCCCAGGATAACATCCAGGCAAAATGGATTCTGCTGCCCTCCAGCATATATATAAGCACTCACTAGAAGCAACAGCATGACTTTTTTCTCTCATGAGTTTGAGGCAAAAGCAGAACTACTTTCAAGCCACCTGTCCCAAAAGTCAGTTGCCTGTGCCTTACAACACTATAGCAATGATAGACTTGCAAAGATGACAGTCCCAAGGAAGATTTTCAATACCTCTGGCAACACCATGCTGCTGTGACAGCAATCTGATTCTGCCTGAAGCAGATATATCTACAAATCAACACAAATCCATTCTTCACTAACAGGAAGAGGATGCCAAAAACTGTTCCTAGGAACACAGCAAGGAATAGTACATATGGACATAGTATTTATGATTGCTTTCCTTTTTTATTTCTTGCATCATAAGTATGAAATATCCACAAGGGTCTTAATTCTCAGGCCTTTGATCATGACATCTGTGCCAGGTTCAACACCAGCTGGGCACTGGCTTTCCTAACGTCATCCCTGTGTGCTAGGACAATATCTTTGTATTCTTCCTAGGCTACCCATCCCTGCTTTCACCTTCTGTATACTTACTTTTACATCTGAGTTTTGCCCAGATCTCCTTGTTCACCCGTGCAGGCCTTCTGGTCTATTTGCCTGACTTCCTTGCTCATTGGGATAGACCACTGTTGAGCTTGGAGGAGGTGATCCTTGAATATCAACCAGCTCTCATGGACCTCTCTTTGCTTCAGGTTCTTTTCCTATGGGACTCTTTCAAGCAGATCCATGAAGAGGCCAAATTCTGCTTATGCCTGGCTGTGGTGTTCTTCCAGCAGATACTGGGGTAGTTGAAGCTCTCCTGTAAGGACCAGGCCCTCTAAATGTGAGGCTACTTCTAGCTGTCTGTAGAAGGCCTCATCCACGTGACTGATGGAAGAGATGGGGGGAACAGGTTTGTTCAGCCTTAAGGACAGAGCCTGTAGGGAGTCTTAATTGTCCAACTTCAGTCCAACTGCTGAATGGGAAGGTGTAGAGAAGATGGAGCCAGACCGTCCTTGAAGGTGTATGATGAAGCGAGGAGTGGAAACAAACACAAGTGGGAACATAAGAAATTCCAATTAGTTATAAGAAAAAGCTTTTTCACTGAGACCATGCTTAAGCACTGAATTGTCCAGAAAAAAAGCTATGAAATCTTCAGTTCCAGGTTTTTTCAAGCTCTAACTGGACAAAGCCTGGAGCAAGTGGATCTAAGTGGGCCTACTTTAAGCAGAGGGTTAGACCAGGTGACCTCCAGTGGCTGGTTCCAACCTAAATTACTCTATAGCTTCTGTCTTGCTAACGCGAAGTGAAATTAAAACATTTCATAGTCCCTGAATGACTGCTTCCAAGCCTCTGAGTAGTTCACACTTGTCCCAGGTTTATTCAGTGGGTCTTGGACTCTGCTAGAGTCCTTTGCTAGTCCAGGCAAATGGAGCCCTATCACCACCTATTGACATGCCTTCTTGTAATTCTTGATAAATATTTGAATGTACTTATAAATGACTGTGAACAACAAACATGTAGATGGAATGAGAAAGACTGACATAAGGATGTCAGGCAACTGTATACATAATATGCAGTCATGTCCTTCTCTGCTCAGGATGAAAATACTTTCTTACCAGGCATATAGTATGCCTGATTAGAGCCGTAACAGCAATGTTTACAAGCGCATGAGAAATAAACATATGGTGTGTATAATATAAGTGTTACAAACCAATCCTGTGTAGGTGGTTATTAAACATGCATGTTGCATTAAATCCTGTCAGACCATATAAGAAGTTGAAACTTACTGTTATGATGGTTTATACAAAAGGTGACTGGCACTTGGATTGTCAGGGTCAGATGAATTATGGACTGAAATAAGAAGCAGGAAGCTGTTTTCTGTGCTGCAACTTCAGCCGTAACATCTTAAAAGAAACAATATTTTCATGTCTATTGACATGTGAATTGCTTTTCACAAAATTTGACCTTCTGATATGACTTAAATGACCTCTGTGTGTGTATTAGACTTACTGAAGCTTAAATTGCTCTTGGCTATAATTTTGTCCTATTTTAGCTTGAAGTTTGTGGCCTATTTGCTTGCTTTTCTGTTGTATCTTACATGGTACTGTGAGCTGAATAAGGAGTACAGTGCCATTTGTGTAATTAAACAGGTGAAGGCACCAAACTTTGTATTCCAGCAGCCAAAGAATTAAACAAGACTACTGACAAACAATGACACAATTTCCTGTCCATTATTTCTTTCAGAGATTCTTATTCCCCACCCTCCCAACATGACTGCTTAAGAGCATGTCTTCTGGGTTTTACATAATTCGAATTTTTTAAAATTAATTTGCTTACAATTTGTGTGTGTGTGTGTGGATTTGAAAATCATTGGATTCCTCTAATGCATAATTAAAGAAAAGAACTGGAGTCAGGAAATTTGACGGTTATGGCCAGCAGATAGAGGAGACATCAGAGGAGTTGATCTGTAGATGTCTTTAAAAATGATAAAGTTTATTGACATAATCCACAAAGCTGACCAAATGCTGATGTGCTTCAGTGGGGAATAAATGAAGCTAAAATCACTCATGAGTAGTTCACCCAAATGAAGTAGCTTGCTAGAGTTACAGGTGTTGGAAGTAAAAGACCCTCCAGATAACCTCTATATCCACTGAATGGAAGGTACTTATTCAGTCTGGAGGGTGATTAGGGGTGTGGAGGACATTAGACTACCTAATGCCATAACAAAATCCTTAGTCATTAGCTTCCAGTCTATATTTATTAGAGAATTTAACACGTTCTTTGGAACTCTGACCCTTCTGGCTTATTATTATGGCACTAGATACACTTTGAGGAAAATATATCCTTTCATAAATCATTTTAAGTACCCACAGTACTTGGTGTCATGGTTTAACCCTAGCCAGCAACTAAGCAGCACACAGCTGCTTGCTCACTCCCCCTGGTGGGATGGGGGAGAGAATCAGAAGGGTAAAAGTGAGAAAACACATGGGCTGAGATAAGAACAGTTCAATAATTGAAATAAAGTAAAATAGTAGTAGTAATAATAATAATATACAAAGCAGGTGATGCACAATGCAATTGCTCACCACCCACTGACCGATGCTCATCCCATCCCTGAATAGTGATTGCTGCCCCCCAGTCAACTGTCCACAGCTTATACGCTGAGCATGACATCACATGGTATGGGATAACCCTCTAACCAGTTGGGGTCAGCCGTCCTGGCTGTGTCCCTTCCCAGATTCTTGTGCCCCTGACAGAGCATGGGAAGCTGGAAAAGTTCTTGACTAGTGTAAGCACTGCTTAGCAACAACTAAACCATCAGCACGTTATCAACATTATGCTCATACTAAATCCAAAACACAGCACTGTACCAGGTACTAGGAGGAAAATTAACTTTATTCCATCTGAAGCCAGGACATGTGGCTATAACTAGAATACTATTATTCATTATAATGTCATATCATCCTTTTTAAATATACAGTTCAGCTAGTCAGAAAAGCACCAGACATCTGACTTCTTTAGTAAAATGGTCTTCTAAGAAATCTTTGTAAGAAGGATTAAGTTGTAACTACAAGTTGATGGTTTAATGCCTACAAAACACTCACTATATTTTTAATGATCCCTGAAAAACAGTGTCTATCTAAATTTTTATGGGTTTTACACAGCTGTGTAGAACAAGACGAAATATTTACTTTGTAATGCTGTTGCCTGAGCTCACACGTTAACACGCTGACCAGCCATCTTGTTAGTTCAGCCGTGGCAACTTGGGCATCCTCCCACCTTGTGATGGCAAATCAGCAGTGAGTTTGGAGGGCGAAGGAGAGGCAGCTTTCCTCTGTGGCTCCGCACCAGCGCCCTGTGGTCAGCACACAGAGCTGATGAACCCAATGTGCATGTCAAATCTAGCACCCTGACCAGGACAAAGGAGACCCTTCCAGTGTTAGTACAGAGCTGGTTAATTCCAGAGACGCTCCTCTTTGAATTTAAGACAGAAAAGCAGGCCCCCCCCAAGGTGTGCCCTACCAACAGGTAGCATGCCATCTTTTGCTTCTGCCTTGGCATTTCCGTCTCCTAAGTGTAAACAGGAGGGGGAAACGCAGGACTTAGTGTGGAAGCTGTACAACTGTAAGTGCTGTTGGACATGTTTTATTATGGGGAAACTACTAATCTAGTTCAGTAGAACTGCTAATTTAGTTTAATGAGAAGAAGCCTCCTGGCAAGATTTTGGCGAGATCTAGACACTGAATTGAACAGGTGTTGTAACCTGTCACAGCTAAGCACAGCTTAAGCTGCTACCTGCTTAAGTGCAGCTACCTGCCCCTTTCACTTACCGCCCCGTTTCGGCTTACACCCTAGGTTAAAACTCTGGTTTTGCTGTGGCATATGATGGGCTTTAGCAGCCACCCAGCACGCCGCGCTTGCCCGACCACCCCCCAGGGGGGTGTCCCCTACCACCCCTCCTGCAGCTGCTCCCCCGGGCGCCCCCGCCCGCGGGGCCGGCCGCCGCTCGCCCCCCCTCGCTCGGGCGGCGGGGCTCCCCCAGGCACTCCCGCGGCCGTGGAGGGCGGGCGGTGCCGCTCCGCCCCAGCCCGCCCCCCCTACCCCCTGTCACCCGCCCCGCCGTCTCTCGGCGCCGTCGTTAAAGCTAAGGGCGGCGGGGAGAGGCGGCAGGCGAGCGGCGGGGCCGGGCGGCGCGGCGGGCCATGGGGCAAAGGCGGCGGAGCCCCGGGGCGGCGGAGCGGGGCTGCGCCGCCGAGGGGACGGCGGGCGGCGGCCGCGGGCGGCTGGCAGAGTCCTGGCGGCGGCTGAGCTCCCGGCGCGGATCCGCCAAGCGCGGCGGCCCCTCCGCGCCCGCGCCCCCGGTAAGTGACCGACCGCGACCGGGCTCCTCCGCCCGGCCACCTCGCGAATCCGGGCGCTGGGGTGAGGTGGGTGAGGGCTGTTCAGAAACCTGTTGCGCTTCGGGAGGAAGAAATCCGTCCGTGTGTCGTGTCGTGTCGTCCGTCCGTCCGTCCGTCCGTCCCGCCGGTGTAGTTGCAACAGGTGCAAGCCTGCCGCTTCGGTTTCCGCGCGCGTGCGAGCGCGCTCGCTCAGCGGCGGGGCTCGGCGCAGCTCCCGGCGCCGTGTCGGCCGGCGGCGCGGCTGGGAAGTGCCGGCCGGAGACCTGTGCTTGCGCTGTGCGCCTGGGGGGAAAGCGGCAGCTACCGTAAGCGATGGAGTTGAAGGCAGGTAGACTGAAAACATGCGCTTGGGAAGCTGAGGTTTTTCTTCTCGGGAAGGTGTCGTCTTCCTCGGTGGGTTGTCTGTCTTCAGCCAGCTCGGCGGGATATGCCAAGGATCTCTGAGGTGGATGGACAGACATCTTGATGAAGATGCATAGATGACATGTCAGGAAGACAAACAGCTTGCAAAATATACATGGAAAGTGAGAGAACAAATTGAGTGTTCAAGTAGATGGAGTGAGTGACATTTATTAGAGTGCTTGACGGTCTTTTTTCCTTGGGATCAGAACCCTAGTGCTAGGTGCTGAAAAAACACTGCAGAGATTTTGGATGAACTACCCACTGTCCAAGTACAACCTCAGCCCTCGTGTGTTTAGAGCAATGTTTTGTGTTTTTACCAAAAGCTGACTCTCTGAGGTCTGGAGTGATATGTCTCATTCAACAGATCCAATCTATTATTTCAGAAAGAAACATATATTTATGAGCTTTGGAGCTGGGGGGGAAGATGCCCAGAGGTTGAGTGCCAACTGGGGAAATAACATAGGTTGAAGAGACCTACGGTAGAAAGGATGCCATGGCAACAAGAAAGCATCAGAGAAAGTAACAGTATTGTCTTAACGGGGGGGAAGGGGAGGAGCATTGCATTCATATGTACTACGGGGTAGGTTAAACCACTATAATTTAGGGGTTTGGGTTTTTTTTTTTTTCAGCATACACTATCTTCTCCTTGCAGTAAGTGTCTTAAATTGAATTCCCAGGTAAGGGTTCTATTACCAGAACTCATCAGAAAAATGCACAATGCAGTTGTGGATTCAGTTTTTTTGTAGGGCATGTTGAGTTTCTGTTGTTCTAAATGAAGTGGTTCTTGTGGCTTACAGCAGAGATGAATTCCTACTCCGAGCAGAACCATGAATGAGATCCAGGCTGCACGCGTTCGGCCAGAATTGGAAGTCTGGATTAATCTTTACATCTCCAGAATCTTTCTGAATAAATGAGCAACTTCTTTCTGTTATCTTCTCCAAAGCAGTACTAACGTGGTGTATTTATACTAGTGGATTTGCATTACGCTTAAATTACTAAATTCCATAAATTGCAGGACAGGTGGGAATGATTGATTCTGAAAGTTGTTTTTTTTATTTGTTTGTGTTTTTTTAATTTAGCTTTATTTTTTAATAAAACACTTCTGTGAATGGGTAGCTATTAGTTTGTGTTTTCTTCATTTACACACTTCTCTTTTTTTTTTTTTTTTAATAAGAGAGCATAGGATTTCTGAAACTAAGAAAAGAATAATTCACATGGGATCATTTTCCAAAGCAATGCTAGAACATACTAATCCTTAAGACATTTCCCACCACGACCTTTCTTTTCCTTCCTCCTTGTCCCCAAACAATCCCAGAAAAAAAAAAAAAAGTAAGACTTAAATCCTTTTAGCATGAGCATTATGGTATCCCCCCAGCCTTGTGTCTCTGACTGTGTTGTTCTTGGAGTAACTTCTATTTGTCTGCCACAGCTTACTTTTTAAAGGTTGTCACTGATCTGAGGAGAACTTTTGGGTTCAGCGCTGAAGCAGGAGGATGGCACAAGTCCTGCTGTGCACGTGTATTTTTTTTGTTTTTTCATGGTTCTTTCCTAACCTTGTCTTAATACCATTGTTCTGGGGTATCAGCTTAATTTTGTGCCTTTTTAGTTAAGAAAGGCTGGTTTTGGTCAGTGTTGTTAATTATCTAGAAACTAGCCAGGATGTGTGGACTTGCTTTATTTTGCTCCTTAAGCAGGCTAGCTTAACAGCCTTTTCTCATGTGCCTCAGGGGAGAGGCCACTACTTGTGCAGACAGTTTTGGATAGGTGAAGGCTGTTGTAGGTAATCCTTCAGCACCTCCTTGAAAACTTAGAATATCACTTCTCTAGCGCAATCTCTGGGGTTTAACCTATGTGACAAATTTACTACTTTAAAACTGAGATTTCTTCAAAAGAAGATGCAGAGTAACTGTGTGTGTTTGTTGTGCACGAAGGGTCTCATCTGAATGTCTTGCAAAGCCGTTTAGGTAGGTGTCCTTGTGCAAGAAAAGGAAAATTCTGCATTTTGAAGAACTAATTTCCTTTGTATTAAGGCTTGCTTTAGATTTTCCGTCAAATGCAGAAGTTCTAAATTAGTAATTGTATGTTGTGGTTAGTAGTGAGAATAGCTATGTTATTTTTCTGCATCCTTCTTATCAGGTATTGTCTGACAATATCTGAATTTTCCAACACTCCTTTTCTTCACATGGTTGTAGAACTTGCTGATGTCTCACACTTATTCAATGAAAAAGTAACAAGTAATTATCCTAGAAGTTGACCTTTGTTTTATTTCTTTAATTGTTAGTTCCTGAAGAATAATTTGCAGCCTTAGCTCTTTACCAAAGCAGGGCTTTTTACTTAGGTTGTTCTGATTTTAGTCCCTGAGTGATAGAGAGGGAGTTGTTTTGTAGGTCACACACGTGGCTGCCTCTAAACAATCTCTACGTTTAAAGCTGATAGCTTTATTTATAATGTATTGACTTCAGTTACATTTTGAGTAAAGCGGTTACACGTTGAGGGACTAAAGTACAGCTATTGCTTTAGAAATGAAGCCTTTTCCGCTGTTTTCCTCTCTCTCCCTCATCTGCTTGTGTAGCTCTGGTAACAGAAAGCTGAGTGGAAACCCCCAGCTCAAATGGATGAAAGTTTTGTCATTCAAAACGACAGATCACAGTTTGGATCACGTTAAATTTCTGACCATCAAAAAGGAAAGTCTGGCTTCTTTCTACCAAGATCTTGAGTGTTATTTGTATTTCCAGCCTCTGAATTATGTGGGGTTTTCAACCCATTTTAACTAGGGGCTGCACAGTATAGAGTTCTAGTTTAGTAAACAAGGAGCTGAATGGCTCTTCTGCTGTACAGTTTCTGATTATGGTGACTTTTTTCTTTATTGTTGAAAGATAATAGCTTTTTCTTATTGCTTTTGAGCTGATTTTTCCCACAGGGTATTTACAGTAGCTCAGAAACAAAATGACAAGAGAGAAATATACAAACACATGAAATACAACTTTTCTCTTTTATGTTGCTGTGACATCAATGAAATTACAGCTGTGAACTAGGTCATTGGTCCTGTCCTAGAGGCTAAAAATCAGATGGGCTAAGTACAAAATATTTTCAGGGAGAAATCAGCTACCCTATGGCAGAGCTGAGCTGAAGTTACATGTGTATGTGTTTGGGGAACAGTCAGTGTACAGTAGTTGTGATCCAGTGAGTGAAGAGCTGGATTTCAGAGTGACCTGTCATGCAGCAGATTAGGGCACCTTGAAAAAACTTAGCTTGCCCTCTGAGTCCCACCTTTCTGAATTTAAGAAATCAGCTGTCATTTTCTCATTCTCACTTGTTGTGCCAAAAGCATCTTTGCCAAGAGGCTGGCCAGCCCACTGAAGAGACTGTTAAACTAGGAGTGACATGGGAGACAGATTACAGCAAGAGTTAAGTAAGAAAATGGTGGGTCAATGGCAGAAAGCAAAGGTGCAGGTTGGGGGACAAAAGGACACTCACCTCCAGGGTGTGTGCACATCTGCACACAGCCTGGGAGTTGAGCAGAAGGGATGAGAGCTCAGCATGTAGTCATACAGCTGCAGCATCTCTGGGATACCTGTGATGTGGTGGGGCAGCTCATGTGGCTGGAGTGCTGTGACAGATGGAAACGAGCCCTTCAGGAGAGACAAGCAGGGAAGAGGAGGAAGGGGGCTGCCACCTGTGTGAAGGAGCAGCTCAGATGTGTGTGGGTCAGATCTGGACAAGAGCTTGTGGGTCAGGGTCAGAGGGGAGGTTGCCAAGCATGACACCATGGTGGGATGTGTTACAGACCGCTGACCGGCGCAAGGAAGTAGATGGAGCTTTCTCTGAACAACCTGTGGAAGTCTCTGTGTCACAGACCCCCATCCTCATTGGGAAATTTAATGCGTCAGGTCACCATCCATCCAGGAGATTGCTAGAGGGTGTCAAGGACAACTTCTTGTTATTGAATGGTCCTTCAGTCCTCGTGCAGCACACTGCGAAGAGCCTGAAAGGCTGACCCATGTTGCTCATTCAAGCTATTACAGGATTTTCTTCTGAAGAAACAACTCTATTTGTCTGTTCTGCTGGCAAGCAGAAACAGTGGTCTCAAGAGAATTTCTTGCTGCACTTTTAGATGAAGGCAGGGTGGTACAGGTGGTATAATTGCTAGTGATGAGCGGGAGCTGTCTGCAGGCTCCTCTCTTAAAATTAGTTGGCTGAGTTTGTCCTGCAGCCAAGGAATTTGTGCAGAAGAACACAGCCTGAAGACCAAGTCATACATGCAGTGCAGCACAGCAAGGCCTGGGTGTACTCTGGTTAACTGGTATGTGGATCACAGACTACCTGATGTACAATGATCTCCCTGTCAGGATCACTACAGATGGAGAAGGTGATACAGTGACAGCAGACACTAATGAGGCAGGTTCTTACCACCCTCTTTGTTGTCATCAATAAGGTCTGCCAGGTGTCTGTGTTTAGTGATGGGGCTCAAGCTGGAGAGGAGCTACCAGCTGTGGATGGTGGCCAAGTCAGGGATTGGGCAGGAGCACCTGGCCCACATATGTCCCTGGGACCTCTCAGGCTGCACCCCAAGGTGCTGAGGGAGGTGACTGATGCCCCTATGCAGCTCTTCTCCATCAGCTCTCACAGGTTGCGGAGATCAGGGAGGTCCCCAACAAGTGGAGAAAGGCAAATGTCACAACTGCCTTCAAGAAAGGGCAAAAGCCAGCCTGAGGAACCACAGGCCAGCCAACCACCCATCAGTGTCAGCTAAAATCAAGGAGTGAGACCTACTGCAGCCCACATGTGGGTACAGCAGGAAGATGACAGGGAGCTATCAGCAAGGATTTACCAAAGGTAAATCACAGCTGACCCACCTGGTTGCCTTCTGCAACAAAGTCGTGGGGATGATAAAAGAACAGCAGATGCCATCTATGTCTGCTCTAGCCAGACTTTTGGCACTGTCTGCCTCAATGTTCTTGTACCTGAGCTGTGACATTTTGGTCTGGGAGGGAGGACATGTTGGCAGGTGAGGACCTGGCTGGGTGGTGGGCTCACAGGGTGGTGGTTATGTGTCAGATGCTGCCTGGAGGCTGGTATCAAGCGGAGTCCTGCAGGGTCTGGGTGGGGCCTGTTCTGTCCAGCATCTCCATGAGCAACCCAGCGAGTTGCAGCCCTGGGGAGGGGGAAGCTCTGGGGCATAACCCTGGGTGCTGGTAGGCAGCAAGCTGAGCCAGGGCCACCTGTGTGCCTGGGCAGCAGCAAGTGCCAGCGGTGCCTGGGGTGGTGTGAGCAGGACATGGCCCGAGGGCCGGGGGGGCAGGGACTGTCCCCTCTGCTTGGTCCTTGTCAGACCCTGTCTGGGTACTGACTTCAGTTTGGGTCCCAAATACAGGAACAACACTGGCAAACTGGTGGGAGATGAGGGAAGACCACTGAGATGGTGAGAGTGGAGGCCTTGCCCTGGAAGGAGTGATGGCTTTCGGGGCACCCAACAGCATCCCCAGCACTGATTGGGGGGAATGGAGGACATGCAGCTGGGCTCTTCACAGCAGTGCATGGTAGGAGGGCGAGAGGCAGGAGGTGGGGTCTGGAGATAAGAAGCCTCTTCTTCAGGACAGCCCAGCTGGGGCCTGGGGAGGGTGTGCCATTTCCATCCTTAGGAGTTTCACACCGTGACTGGATGAAGCCCTCAGCAGCCCAGTCTGACCTCCCAGCTGAGCCTGCTCTGGACAGGGGCTGGGACTGGAGACCTCCCCAGGCCCCTGCCAGCCTCAGTTACCCTGGGATTCCTGAAAATCAACATTAAAAGTCCTTTGAATGTTAATTTAAAAGATGCACACTAGCACACCTAATAACTCTTGTCTATAATCTTAATAACTTGAAAATCTTAAAAGCATACCAACAGGTTATCAGAAGTGAAAACACACTTCTTAACCAAAAATAGTAGTTCTAGCCCAGGGCAGGGACTGGACAAAATAAACTGATAATATTATAAAAGGGAAAGTAACACTTTGCCTGTCTGCTCTGCCTCCTGCACTGCGAGGAGGGTGCACCCCTTTCTCCTGCAGCCCACCCCCAGCCCAGTCCCAGCTCTTCACTGCATCCTCCAGCTACAGGATTTAGCTTGCCGGAGCTAGCTAAAAGCGGGTGTCTGTTGTATTTGAATGTAATACTTTCCTGATGCTTTCATTGTCCAGAAAACATAGCAATAAAAGATCCAATAAAAATGGAAAGGAGAAATCTCTGTTGGCGGTGTGACTGGGAGGTGAGGCGAGGGCTTGGGCAGATGAAGCCTATGAGAGGTGTTTGTACAGGTTGCGGGTTGGGTGTTCTGCTGCAGTAGGACTCTCATCAAATGAGTTATAATGAATTTTAATTTTGGTCTGGTTTTACTATCTTTGAAGAAAATATTTGTTTTACCATGGATTTTTTTTAAGTGCTTGGTAGCTGAAGAGAGCATAACTAATTCTTTGCACAAATACTTTGTCATGTATGACAACTTAGACATTTTGTCTATCTTTTAGGTAACATCTTTTTTCTTCATTTTGGCTCTATAAAATATGTTTTCAAAATATTATATAGTGTATAGTGGAGTGTTTTGGTTTTTTTAATAAAACCCCCCCGTGTGCTGTGGATGAACAACATTTTTTTTCTGACTGCTTATTTGGATGGATTAATAACAAAGCCAAAAATGATGGATATTTATACTTCAGATTAAACAGTTTCCTGCACCTCAACATGAGGTTGCTGTGTTAAGAATCTGTCCTGAGTGCATGGTCTAGTGTCTCCCTGCAGTGGGCTTCCAGTGAGGAAACCTGTCAAGAAACTTCTTACATATACTGGACAGCTGACCTTGAGTTGGTTCTTTTACTGGTGAGGAAAAAAAAAAAATTGTATTCTGTGCATTACTTCTTTGCATGTGTGGGCTGGTCTGTTAAGTACTGTGACAGCTGGATGTTAAAGGTTAAAAATTCATTATTATTTTAGGGTTCATGGTTTTATTAGAGCTGTCCCAAGGAAAATGTTTTCACTTGCCTGTTACCATTCTTGTGAGAGAGTTCTGTTGTACGGACTGATTTCTGTCTGATGCTGGCAAAACATCTGTAATCTTCTGCTGTTAATATGAAATGGCTTTGAAATGGCTAGATTTTGTGCTGAAGGGAAAGTTTCAGATCTTGGATTTAAATAATTCTGGAACATGATTATATTAAGCAACCCTCAGAAGTGCCTTCCATGGTGAATTATTTTATGACTGTAGCTTTTGAGAGTAGTACTCTGCGCTTGGTAGAGTGGCGTGTGGTGTAAGTGACTGCAGTCACATGTGATGCAAGCCACTGCAGAGTTAGGATGTGATTTTTAACACAGGAGATGAGGAAATTAGGAAAAAAAACCCAAACCAAACCCAAACGAAGAGGGCAAATTCTCATTAAAATGATAGAACAATAGTTCCATTTCTGCAATTGTTATCTGTTTGTCCCCCTGAAAATGCATCAGGGTTATTATACTGAAGATACTATGTCTAAGAAAATACCAAGGACTGAAGTTACCTTCCTGTTTTTCTTTATTTCTTGTGGAGATATTTGTTAATTATTACTGTACAGTCTATTCTTTATCTGAAGTCAGCATACATGTATTTTAAAAGGAGATGGAAGTTTAATAATTAGAATGATAGTGTCAAAATCCTTGGGCAAAATTAAAAAATTATTAACAATTGGGGATTTCTGACTTTATCTCATTTACTACTTTGGGGCCTGATAATGTGGCTGCCCTTCCTTTTTAATAGAAGACTGATTTCAAACTGAATATCCAGCATGAACAGACATCTTTTAAAATCTTGAGTGCTTCTAACTGTATGTTGTGGATGAACTGGCAGTCTGCGGGCTGGTGATACAGAGGTACTGTTGTCCCTGGCCTCCCCACAAAAAGCCAAAACAGGCCCCTGAAGGTTTGCTTTTCTGTGGGACCTTTTATCTGTTCTGTACCCTTGCTCAGGCCTTGCCTGAAAATACTGGATTTCATTAAAAAGAGAAAAAAGTTTTAAATTACAAACAATAATTTAGGAGTAAGGAAAAAGGAAACCAAGTGGTGTGGGGAGATGAGAAATCCCTAGACCTGTGACTAGGAGCATGAAAGCTTGTATCTAGATCAGGAGATGCTTTTACCTTCCACAGTCTCTTTTGCAAGTGAGATCTCTCCGGTCTTTTGATTTGTGTGGTATATGCTTTTTACTGTTATTTTTTTTACGATAGGAAGCAACTACTGTAAGGCATGCATATAGGCTTTTGGAATTCACCTGAAGGTTATGGGATATTCTTTTATTCATCACAAGATAATACAGACAAGTACTTCTCAAAGTATCTGAGATGTTAATATCAGTTAAGAAAGCAGGAGCACATTTTTAGACACAACTTGCACTTTTCAGTCTAACACTGGCTGGAAAGTGACAGAAGTATCCTAGTATAACCCATTTGCTGTGTTTGTAGCTGAAAGCAACTCTTCAGCAACATATATTTAATACTTCTGCTGAAGCAGGACTTAATACTGTGACATTTCAGAATTAAAATGTTAAAAAAGCCATATTCTTCTCCAGTACAAGTAGGTTTTTTTCTGTTGTTCTTTTGTTCTTTTTGCTTTTCGTTAACATATTTGCTTTAATGACATAATGGAAGTGCCATGTAAACAATGTATCAAGAAGGTGATCTCCTGTTGCAGCTTGTTGAAGTTTGCCATGAATTACAGAGAAGCTGTTGTTATAAAACCCTGTGAATCACAGTGACTGCAGAGGTGCAAGGAGGAAAAAAAAAATCACATCTAAATAAACAAGCAAATGAAAACTTTCTGCTAGTTATTGCCAGACTTTAAGTGCCTGCTCTCTGGAAATACAGTGTAATGAGAAAAAGTATCTAATGGTAATGTGCTAATTTATTATAGCTGTTTATTCTGCCTTTATTTCTCATTATTTCCCCTGAATGGTAATAACATGATATTTACTGTGACTATTTTTCAGTGTTTTACTCATGTATTTAATTATCTTTTTATGAACACACATTAGATAGTTTTTAATTTTAGTGGCTGGGCTGAGCTGGTTTGTAGCTTAGGAAAAATTTAGACCTTATGAAGATAGATGAAGCTTCAGTGATGTCAGTATTTATGCTTAATCCTATTATACGTTTAAGATCAAGAATAAATTAATGGAGAAATATGTATGTATAGATTTATGTGTGTATATGTATTTCTCAACTTACTGGAAAATGATTTCCAAATCTAAAATGAAGAAAAGCAGAGGAAGTTACTGGGGGCAGAAGCGTATGTTTTGCTTTACAAATGGTACCCTATTTCAAGTCACTTGTGACATTAATGTTGAAATAATGGTCTATCCATGGAAGGAGCGTTTGCAGTGTGAACTAAGAGTTGAATCATACAAGCTCTTTCTTTGTAGTTATCATCATCGCATGTTTTAAAAACTTAAAGACCCAGTTTGCATTGACTGACAGGTTTTATATATCCACGTACATGCTCTGAAAATCTTAGCTATGGAAAAATAGTCTGTGAACTTCCTGCTCCTTTGGAGAGTTTTGCTTTCAAAGCTATCAAAACTAAAGATTAAACCTGGACCTTCTTCACGAACAAGCAGAGGCGACTGCAATAATAATAGCCTAGCATTTCCATTCTCTGACTCCAAGCACAGACCTCCACTAGTATTCCTCGCTCCTCCAGAACATGCCCTTACGCTGACCTACGGGGTATTGTGGCACAGGGCTCTTTGCTTCATGGTGAGCTGTTACTCTTTTGAGTGAATAAGGTCATTTGGGAAGGTGAAGATGAGTCCTCATACCCACCCTGATGCATTCTTCACTGGACTAGTTGGTGTGCTGAAGATGCTAATGGGATCTTCTTTCTGTTTTAAGAGTAGAACTAAGTAACATTGAAATTACTTTCTTGTTGGAAAAGGTGAAACAGGCTAAATTATGTTTCGCCATTTGCCCTCATTTTTTCTTTTCATTTTGAAGACAGTTATTATGGAGAACCCAAATCTGCAGTAGCTTTCCTTCTTCAGTTTTCTCTGGTTCTCCAGTGTAAGCCATCATTTGTTGTTAAAGGATTCCCAGACACCAGAAGTTCTTCATGGTCACATATGCTCTAGGGAATTGCATTAGTGGTCACTCAAGAGAAGGGGATACAAAAAAAGGAATGAAACAGGAAAGGAAATGTGGCCACTGTGTGTGACTGGATGACCTAGAATTTCCAAAGGGGCTGCTGGGAAGCTTTGGTCTCAAAAAGTTGTCACAGGAAATTACTAAGGCTGTAGTAATATCAGAAGTTGTGAATGAAGCTTGGGGACAAATGGGAAGCTTCTGAGGCAACAAGGCAGGCAAAAAAAAAGATTTTAATGAGCTTAGTAGCAGAGATAGATTCAGTGAGGTCCACCTCACAGAGGTGAGCATATTTGTTCTCCAATTCAATTATCAAAATTGTGACAGGGCTAGATTTGATTCAATATAACTGCTCTGGAGATGATGACCTTTTGATTTTAGATGTGCATTTTGGTGTGAAGGCAATCTTTCCCTAATGTTTAGGTATTATGGTTATTTTAAAACATAATATTAAAAGACAGCCGTCAATCATTTACATGGACAGTGGAAGAACACAGATATTGTGTTGTATGAAAATACAGTTTAATCAGAATTCAAGCTTTCAGCCTGTATGGACCAGGACTACAAAGGCTCAAAGTCATTCCTGACACAATGCATTTGAAGTTGGTGGAACGTGGCCTGATGCTGGGCATATAAAAACTTTAATGATAAGAATGTGAAGCCTAGGGACACTAGAAAGCTTTTAAAAGGTCATAGTCTAAAATTAAGTCATACAAGCCGTTAAGAAGGCAAGCCCCTTAGTTATGATTTTTCTCTGTCACTAGATTTGACAACCTTACTAAAACTCACGGATGATTATTTCTCTGAGGTACTGAGAAAGGTTCAGAGATAACTCGATGCAATAGTGTGAAATAGGCTATGATGCAAGTAAAACAGTAATGATTTGTCCCTATGTCAGTACTGGAGTGTTACTATATAGATGACAGTTCATGTTCCAAGTAGGGTGGCACTACTTAGACTGCAGCATGAGCTGGTGAAAATCTAAGCTGAGTAATTAAGAAAATGCAGAATACAATAGGTGGATTGCAATGCGTAACATCCTTTAAGGATGACAGCGTGGTAGAAAGGAGCGGTTTCATTAACTGAGACACAGTGCTGTCGATCACATGATTTTTCTGCAGTAGTTAACAGAGGGTACAACTAGCAAAATAGTATTATTCAAAACCTAATCAATGAATATCCTTCTGTTAGTATTAATAGACTCTCAAATAAGGGATGAATTTTGAGTCAGTAGAGACATACTCATGGTTTTGATTCATCAGGTGGTTTTTTTCTCATTGTTATGAACAAGATGCTTCTAGGCTTGATGCTGGTTTGCATTTTGTTTCACTATGGACACAAGTTCATCACTGCAGACCAAATAAACAATGGCTCTGAGATATAAACTAAGCATAAGTTGCTACTTGTGTCTCTGTAATCTACTGACTGCTGCATTGCAATTAGGTTGTGGTACCCCAATGGGAAAGCCATGGCAAAGTGGCAACTGTACAAAAATATTTGTTAAAGCAGAAGTTTGCTTAGATATTTATTCTGTTTTTTAAAAGGGAGAGAGGGTAAAAACCAACATCCATGCTGGTGTGTACTGTTGGAGGCTTCCTCATTTGAAGAGAAACTTGGAACCCTTTAAAGATCCCTATGTGCTGTAAATTAATTTGACAAGAAAAAATGCAGTTCACCCAGCTTTTGCAGATCGCTCTTTGCACTCACCAAAATATCCTTATCCTTCTCTTTGCCCATCAGAAGCAAAGTGGGACCAAGAGGTGCCTGTTTCATCAGCTGTGGGACTGTCTGAACCTCCCCCACTCGTGTCTCCCTTTTTAGGAGTTAATTGTATCTAAAGATGTCAGATTTTTCTTGGAAGTCAGTGGTTTATCTGTGTGTGTCTTCCGTGGACTGTCCTCATTGCATGTGTTAACTGTTCTGTTCCTTCCCTCAGAGACTTTCTGCAACACTGAGACTATCATCTCTGCACATATTTTTCTCTTCCCACTCCAACTTTTATATATATATGTGTGTGTGAGTGTATATATGTAAAGTCTTTTTGAAAGTTGAGTCATAAGATTGTGTTTATATTGTGCTATTTCTGGAGCATGAGCAGAAGTACTATTCTACTGAAAAGCATTGATGGGCTCATCCCACTTTTTCATTGGGTTTTAGATCTGTAGAAAAGTACAGGGTGCTTGAAGCAATGATTCTGCACCATGTTTGATTCCTTATCTCCTACCTGCTATTTTTCTTCTGGTTCCCACAGCCTTTTCTCCTTGGTTTTGTCTTCTTAGAAACAGTGGTATAGTTAATACTACGATGCCCAGACTGTTATCTGGCTCTTTCTGAGTCAGGTGAGTTAGAGCATGGGCTGGACCTTACAGTTGTGTCAGACCCAGCCTGCAAGAATTGAAAGAGCTAGTGAGAATATCTGATACTCCTCTAGATAATCAGGGGCCTTGTGACATAAAACAACCCCATTTAATATTGAAACTAGAAGCAAGGCTTAACAACGGTGTGTGCCCAAATACGTGTCTGTTTGGCATTTTCTTTTTTTTTTTTTTTTTTGAAGTCTAGCAAAGGTTAAAAGAATGTCATGGCAAATTAGTATAAGGATGTTTCCTAGACCATCTCCACCTGCTCACTTGGCATTATAGCAGGATAACAAAGTGATTCTGATACCTGGACAGAGACTGAGATAGTCTTTAATAGAATGTTTCATAGCTCATTTTATTTAATGTCATGATTTTGAGGGTAATCTTTAGTCTCATGCTCAAAATATCAGGTGTGTTCCATTTGCATAAAGGTTAAAATATTTTTAATTTCCTGGAGCCAGTGACTCAAAAAAAACCCCCTCTTATGAGAGTGTTTTTCTTCACTTAATAATATGGCTCTAGAAAGCTATAGCTAATTGTGCCTCCTGTGCTAATGGCCTTGCTGAGTATGATGTTGTCATCATAGGCAGCTAGGGAGAACACAGTTTATTGCTAGCTGCATGTCTCATTACAGAATGTGTTCTAATGGAAGGAATGCTTCAAGTCAAATTAAGACAGTTGAAATTGAGGATATTTCACTATTCCAGTAATCTGACTAGATAAGATGCCTATGCCTTTATAATTAGATCTAGTACACTGTGAATCAGGTCTCAAATTAATTGTATGAAGATCAATTTATTAATGTCAAAACTTTACCTCTTGTAATTGCCAGGCCTCTGGATCTTGATGTTCCCCTTAACTAGAAATTACTGTTTTGCTATCAGGTAGGGAAGGAAGTGATAAGTCTCAAATTTTATGAGGAAAATCAGCAGTTAAAATGTTGATGCTGCTGGAGACAACTGTTGTACCACTAGTGTGATGGATGTGTATTCATGCACACAACACTCTTAGAATTGGTGTTAAGGGCTGGGAATAGATGCACAGCTGATTAAGTGCATAATGAAGCAGATATTGAAAGTATAGCTAACATGTATCTGGGCATTGTAAGTAAGTCCTCCACTTGCCCTTGTTCAATGGGCTTAGTTGATTTTTCTGGTATTTTCTAGGTATCCCACAGCTATAGTTCCAGATGTACTGTTGAGGGTTCAGAAATCCAGGTATATCTGGTGTACATGTGCAGATGGGAAATGTAGTATATGCACAGTAGATCTGGTAAGTCTAGAAAAGGATTTTGAAGCTGGCTTGTGCACATGTGGTACACCTGGCATCTGATGCACTTGGACTGCTCTGGACTTGCACACGTCGTACATAGCACATCCACTGTTTTCTTCTTGAAAAACTCACAGTCCAGGACAGGACTTTGTCACAAATGCTGTAGCTGAATTAATTCATTAATGAACTAATCCACCTAGAGGATTCCCAGTTAGTAGAGTTTGCCCTAAACACAGTTCCCCATGTTACTGTGGTTTTAAAGTGGATTCTTCTATCGAGGTGTGTCATTAGCAAAGCCTTACTGCTTTAAGAAATGGAATATGATCTTTATAGATTTTTCCAGAGTTACTTGTCAGCATGGATAGATTTTTTTTCAATAGGAAACTTCAGAAATAAAAGAATGAGACTTTGTTTTGAGATGAGTTTGTGTATAGATACAATTCTTTTTAAAATTTTATTTTAGATAACTGTACATTTAATAAAATATGACTATTGCATAGTTGAAGAAAATGCTTCTGTGACTTCCTCATACATGCAAGCAATGAAGCAACATGTTTTCACAGGTGCAGTAGGGGACCTAGTGAATTTCTAAGCATATTCGGAACAAGATGTTTATGTGGAATTTAAAGCAAAAAAGGAAAAAAATCTAAAATTTGTTGAAAAACTTAAATTGTGTTTGCTACTTGACTTTTTAATCTCTGATGGACAAAATTGCTTTTCACATTTAAATAAAATCTTTGTGGAGTTATTAGCATACTTTTGGATAATGATACTGTCCATCTTCTTACTTAGTTCTAAGTCCATACACTTCCCAGGGTATTGGAGAAATATTTAAAATATCTGAAATACAGATAAATGGCAGTGTCACGAAGGTATGTGTTTGAAACAGTTTGAAGGCTATATGCTAAGTGATCTGGCACAACAGTGATTTGCAAATAGTTAAGAAATATATAGAGGTTAAATTGTGTCCTGGTAGTAAGAAATTTTTGTCCAATGAAAGGTCTTTTGAAATTGAACATCTTCTTTCTCTGTATCAGAAGTATGCCACTAAGAAACCTTTCTTATGACTGATTATGTTTAAGGGTCAACAGTGCTGAAGCCTGGAAAGATACAGTTCTCTCTGAAGAAGGAACCTTTTGTTCTTTGACAAACTGAATTTTAAGCAGTGACTTGGTATATTATGAAACACATCCTAGTATTTACTCTAAAAGTCCTAGAAGGCTGATAGTGAAATGGAAGAAATATGACATTTTGAAAGTATCTTCCAAAAAAAAGAGGTTTTTGAGGCCCTGTTGCAATAATGTAGGCAACCTGAGCTTGCTGTTTTGGTTTCTTAAGACTTGCTCTGAGAGATAAGGGTTATAGTCATAATTTCAGGTAGTTAAAGATTAGGACAAGCCCCGTTCACTACTTTCAAGTTGCTTTTGGAAATGTTTTTGTGCAGATGACTATTTGCTTTTTATTTGTCTGCGTCAGCATGGTACCAGAAATGTAAGAGGTCAGAAATTCTGGCCTAATTATTTGCCTTGTTCTAGTGCAAGAGAAGTCATAATTGACTTGCTAAATTGTTACTCACCCAGAGATTAAGAGGAAATTGGGAAGGGTAAAGTCATCTTAATATATTTTAAAACATAAAAATCCAAAGAGAATTTTTGCAGAATTCTTAAACAGTCAGTACATTTGAAGTGTATAGATGTTACAGAATTATATAGGACTTAATTAAAAATAAGTGCTTTAATAAAAAGCCACTCTTGGTACCATTGTTAGTATTTCATTTGTAGCCTTAGAAATATTTATTACAGTATTCCTCACCGAACTTGGAACCCGTCAGCAAATGCCAACAACATAAGGGAAAAGAGTCCAATAAATCTGTTCTCAACATATAGCTAGGTCTGCCCTTTAAAAAAAAGGACTATAGCTTTTTGGAGAGATAAGAAACATAAAAAATTAATCATTTTGAAGGGCATGTCTTAATACCATTCTTTTATCTCTGAACAAAGAGGACTGAAATTTTTGTTTAACATAGTCATCCGCTTGCCAGACTTGTGGTGCGATGAGTCTGGAGAACATGAGCAATAATATATTGAATACTTTTATTACTATTGTAGAGAAACACACAGTTTAAACCTATATTAATGTGTACTGGCTACAGTCTACCTATTGCAGCAAGTGGACTTAGAAACAAAAATTTTTCAATAAAAAAGAACTCAATGTAGTAAGTCGTATATTTAGACTCTTAGATTCTGAATCAGTGTTCTTTATGTTAGAAGGAATCTTACCTGAGTGTGTGCAGTGCAAATATGTAAATCTGATGGCTGTTGTATTTCACACAGAAATTTCCATTAAAATGTAATTCCATTTGACAGTATCACATGAGAACTGATTAACAAGCATAGACATACTAGGTTAGATTACAGCCAGTAGTAATAAATCATTTTGTTTCAACCTTGTTGGAGAACACCCCCTGCCTTGCAAATAAGTCTTTAACAGAGTCCTCAGAAAGAGGCAGGAGCTGAAGGTGGTCTCACTAAGCTGCTTGGGGGAACAAGTATTAGTCGTCTGGGTTTCAAGGGACCCTGTGTGTAGAATATGATTTCAAAGCCTCTTCCCTATCATTTATTCTGAATGGTTTGCTCTTAAAAGTGCTCTACAGGCGCTAGAGTTCCACAGAGCTTCATTATGTTTTCTGCTAGGCTGGAGGGTGTTTTCTTAGATGATAATGATTAATTTCATAAAGTTCTGTGTGTGGCCACCACAGCTCCTGATTTGACCTGAACAGCATGGGCTATCGTTTGCGTCTGTAACCTCTACAAAGTCTTCCTGCCGTGACGCTTGAAGAATTCTGATTCCTCTTCAGTTGCATATACAGTGTGATACTACAAGTCAGTTGGGTTGCTTTTGCTCAGCCAGGACAGTATATGGAAGTGAAGCACAAGGCTGGTGTGTTGGTGACCAGGCAATCAGTAATAGGACCTAAACACTCAGAAGACAAAAATCTGAAGATTACTTGCCATTTCTGGATTCAGCTGTACTTTATGTTCTAATACAGCTGTACTATTCAACTACACAGTCTACATTGTACAAACCTTGCCTTTGCCGTATATACTAATCCTAGCATTGTGTAAGGTGTGTGTGTCCTTGAATGCCTGGAGCTGTTCTAGCTATCCCAAGAGAATGAGGGCTGGTGCACAGGAGTGTAAGAAATGCAGTCTAGGCTTCTCCCTTGGTCTTGGATGCATCCAGTAACAATCTAGAGGTGACTTAGAATTTTTCTTATGAATTCCCAGAGCACATATAACTGTGCAATCAAGCTTTGGCAAATTTATAGCTGTTTGTCATTTTAAGAGCTGCTCTCTGAGTAGCTGTTAAACAGCTTAGGCTCAAGAGCTCACTTGCACAAGCATGTTTTGGCCTGTTTAGAAGTTTAATTTAAGTGAATGCCTGTTATCATTAGAGGTGTCCTTTAGAGGCCTGCTAGAGGATATCAGCTGCTGAGAGCTTGTTTAATGTCGACAAAACCTCAACTAATTCCACTGTTCACTTGTGTGAGACAAGAACTGTAGTTTTATGAAAGTATTAATAGAAATGTTGCTGACTTGATTTCAGTTCCTGTGAGAACAAAAATTTTAAGCAATATGGGGGTTTTTTTGTGTTTTAATGTTTGACACTAACATCACTTCTTTCCCTGTCAACTTAAGTTCCACAATTTGATTTCATATTTGAAGGGGACAAGCTTTAATTCTGAAGGGTGTTTATGCCCTTATACTTGTTGGCCCAGTTGTCTGCCCTGAAACCAACATGGGACCAGCATTCACTGAAAGTATAGAAGGTGTCTTCTTCATTGGTCTACTTCCCTGTTATTTTAAGTACTGCATTATGACCCTTCCTTAAATGTATTGATAATCACTTTTAAAGCACTTGGGTATTTTGCATGAAGTGGTTAGCATTTATTTCCTCAGTTCTAGTCTAAATTTATTCATGGCCTTGATGATGTATTTGTTCTTGTTTTGATGTCAACCGTTAGATGAGATAAGGTTTATTCTGTGGTGTTATTAGTAAGTGACAGATAGAAGTTAATCTAGCTCTCCCCTTCAAACACCTTTCTCCCTCAACAACCCTTCTCTGTGCTTACTCTAAAAGAAGCAAATAATTTTTTCTTCTTTTTTTTTTTAATATAAATGGTTAAAGACTACAGGTTACTGCTACAGAATTCCAAGATTACTTTCTCTCCTGGAAGTATTTTTCCTGATACTTCCTAGGACTTGGTGGCATATAGTCTTATCATCTAATCCCCTTGTCACTTAACAGCTGTTGAGTGTATGATCTTGCTTCTTGTGTTATGAAATTATTTTTCTTCTTTTGGCTGACCTGGATAAATCACCCAAGTATTCCTATGTGTGACTGGTGCTTTCCAAAAATTCTGTCACTGAGAGATGTGACTGCTGTTACTGGAATTTTTTTTTTATATTAAGGCAAGTAATGAAGCTGCGGAATAAAGACTGGCTTCCAGAATGATACATGAGGAAGTCTGCTGGTCACCTCCCTCGTCTGATGCATTTTTATTCCAACCTACCCTTTCATGTGGTTGTTTTGACTTTCTTTAACAATTTCATTGTCCTGTGGCTTATCTAATCTCTTGCTATGTGGCAGTGTATCAAATGTTTTATTACAGTCAAAAGAGATAAAATTTACTACACTTCCCCTTTGTTCAGAAATCCACCTCTTTTTATTTAGGGAGGCTGTTTGGTCCATCTGACATGCTTTGTTTTTGCCAAATTTCCTAAAATTTTTAGTCCTAAATATAATGGAAACAACTAGCTCGTTTTTTTTTCTGCACAGCTGTATGAAAAAGGCAGGGTTTTTTTCTTCTTGTTTTGGGGAGGAGGGTTTGGGAGGCTCAGGAAAACAAATGTGTGGACTAATACACTAACAGCTAACAGCATTACTGATGGAGTTTAGTCCTGCACTTTTCTGGATAAGAAGTCTAATTTTATTAAAGAAAAGAACCAGGGAGACCAAAAGAAGAATGAGGTATGGCATTTATGTTCTCCAAGCAGCCTTTTGATTGCCATTTGCATTAAAGTGTCTACAAACTCCCACATATGTGTATCTTTTCTCTTGAGTCTTCTGCTTCCACTGAAACAAGTTATAATTAAAAATAGTCTTGAAACCTGACATACATTTGGCTTGAATAAACAGTGCCTTTACATAAAATGCCAGACTTTTTGTAAGGGCAGACACTGCCATTTGTGATACAAGTTTGACAACTGAGTTGAATCTTCATACTGAAACAAAAGCAGTAAGTACTGAATACATTTGACAAATAAATTCTGCTAGCAGAGGATGGCTTCCATTCTGTCTTCTGGGGACATCTTGCTTTCTGTTCTGCTTTCTGTGTATGTGAGGGTCCTGGAAAGACACTAGTGTCATTCTGGTCAGGGAGACAGAGAAAGAACTTTGTAGTGGGGGCAGATAGAAGACCCCAAATTGGAAGAGCTGAACCTTCCATGTGGCAAAGGAATTCTATGTGCATAAAGTAAACAGAGGATTCTTGCAAGAGGATTATGACAATACCTGAATAACATCAAATATAAGTATGTGTCCAAGGCCTTGATATGTTGATCTGGAACAACATGGACCCATCCTGAAATTAGTTGTGTGGTGTGATTTAGATGCTGCAGAGGACACTCTGTGATACTTTTGAGGGACCACTGCATATCACTAAAGCCACTTCCACAGACCAGTCACTCACACCTGACAGTAACTTTTTTAAAAGTTTTGCCCTTGTTAAAACTACCTTGTATTGCCAGATGGGAGAAAGCAAAGGAACCATTTCAGTGCTGTTAACTGGGCAGGACGTTGCACATATCCATGCAGCTCTTACAGCTGGTGGTAGGACCTTCCATTTCAGGCATTTGCCTAGTTAAGAGCTTGCTGAAGTTTAATCAAACTTTTTTCCAGGTTCTATTCCCTAAGCAGAATATAATCTAGATCTTCCTTGTGGTCCTCAGCTGTACTGATAACTATCACGGATAAAAACTAGAGTTTGTAATATTGCATTATTTTCCCTGTTCCTTGCAAATGTTTGTCCTTTTGCTGCTCACTGTCATAAATTTCCTCATTAGTGCTCAAGTTCTCTTTTCTAAACAACAGTACAGTAATAATTTTGACAACTGTGTAGAAAAACAGTTTCTACGAAACTTCTACATGAGGATTTTTAAACTAAGCAGACTTTAATGGAAAAGCTGGCTGTTGACAGAGGTTATTCTCTCTGGGTGTCGTTTTCACTACATTGTTATCACTGTATCATTTGTGGAAGACTGGTGAGCAGAATTTTCTCAGGAAAATATCCAACCAAAACTATTTATCTCTCAACCTTTCTCCCTCTTACATCTTTTCCTTAGCCTAACACTTTGCTCCTCTGAAGGGCATTTCATGCTTTTAATGAAATGGTAAATAGAATTGAAGTAATTTAATGGATGGAATGGGCAAATGGCTGAAACAGTATGAATTAGTGAATGAAAGTGTAATCTAACCAAAGTGAGAAAATCTAAGATTCTTGTTTCAAAAGCTGTTATACTTTCTAAAGGCATACTTACTGTATAGGAGCTTTTAAAATCTATATTACTATTTTAATTGTGATGTGTATAACAAAACACAGTGGTCATGCATCAAGCTACTGTATAATTTGGTCTAAAGATTTCAAAAGTTAGGGCACTTCTCATGTTTCTTAAGCTTCCTTTCTGTATCTACTTTAAAGTCATAAAATGTAGTCAATAAAAATTGCTATGTAATTAAGTAGTGTTGCATACTTAGCTTTAGTATTTGTGCTGGAAAGTAAATCTGCTGCACAGTGTTTTGTGCAAGAGTGTTTAGAAGCAGTGTTGCTAAACTTCTTATAAACATTAATATAGTAGCACTGTTCTCCAGAGCAGAAAGTCCCTGCTGAGGGCTAACCGCAAGGGAAAAGCTCATCAGTGCATCATGTGGTATAACTTAATGATCTGCCTTACCTTGGTGTTACAAGTAATATTTATCTGACTTTACAGTTGGTCTCAGGAAGCTTAGATGCCAAGATGCAAAGGTTAAAGTAATCAGATAGTAGGAAGACAAAATATTCTCCTAGGTGAGGAGTGAAGAGTAAAGACTGGGAAAACATTCTTTCAATACTTTTGCTAAATAAAGTTGATGTTCCAACACTGGTAAATATCAAAGGCAATTCAAGTATTGTTTTTTAAAAATGATCCAATTACTCCTACTACAAAATCCTTTGAAGACCTCTGAAAACTCTGTATTTACAGACTGCATATGTGTATTTACAGAAAAAAACCAAACCAAAACAATGAAAAAAATATAGCTGCAGGTTAAAGCCGTAGTATAGAAAGAAGTATAGACCAGGTCACCTTGTGTGGGCAGTTTGTCCAATCAGTGAAGTGCTGTAGTTATAACAATGTTGTGATAGTATTACAGCTATTTTGAAGAATGTGGGAGAGGAGGTGGGGTTTTGTGACGTTTTCTTGTCTCACCTCTAATTATTAAATACCAGCTTTTGCCTTCTGGAGTATGAGTGTATGCATTATTTATGTAACAGGGTGGGCAAAAATTCAAAAGAAGATTTTAAATGTTGGCACCCTTCCAGGAAAAGATTATGATCCTGACATGGAGCAGATGCCTTGATTAATTTTTTTCATACAAAACTATAGACTTCATTGTTTGATGTTTTAAACCTTCTACAGTTTGACAATAGTGGTGATTTGGCATACATCTTACAGGTCAGTGGGTTTGGTTTTTTGCAGGGCTTAATCTTTATACCTGTAAAGGGACATCAGTAATGCACAAACATATCCACTCATTCAGAAGAAAATATTTTAGAAATATATGGTGAAGTAATCCATATCATATATGCAAACTCTGAATATCAAAACCAAGGGGAAGAGGCTTAGTTACTTGCATTTTCTGCATTGTGCATTCTTCCTTATGATTTCCTCAGCTGGTATCAGATCTGCTGGACTCCTTGGGACCACTAGACCTCCACTCAGCACATGGCAAGAAGGAAGTGACAGCATGATTTTCAGCGCTACAGCTCACAATCACAGATGTGTTTAGACAGTCCTGTCTGTCATTTGTACTGTATGTGAACAGATTGGGCCCCTGAAAAAGTTTCTGCACTTCATTCTGCAAGCTGGCAATCCAGAAAGCAAAACTCTCTTCATAAATTGACATGCTAATTTCCCTTATGAAGAACTAGTGGGAGGGTTAGCCTGATCTGTGCTGCAGTGATGTGTGCTTGAGCATGGGCTTCCTCTGTTGACTGCTCAGGAATCTCTGAAGGTATTAAGGGACATAACAGGACCCTTTGTGCATTTTTTATTAACTCTGCTTATGGCATAATGAGATTCTGTTCCTAGTTTTTTCTGCTGTGTCATGACTTAAACCACAGGACTCGCAGTAAAGGCAGGGAAGAAAGGTGTTGTTTTAAACTAACACAACTAAACTAGAGATGTTTTCTTGACTGAAAAACATCAGCTGTTCAATGACTATTTTTTATAGCTTCTACATAATGGGAATTGGATTTTGAAAGTATTCCCTAGACTTGGTATAAGAAATTGTGTCATTTTAAAAAGACAGCGTTTGATCTCTTGGGGTCTAGATAAACTCCTCTAATAAATCAGGCTGCTGTTGAGGTCACAGTCAATTTTACTGTGATCTAATCTTTCACAATACCGAACTTCTCTTTCTAATATGGTCCATAATTAAGAATTTGCAAAAGGACCCTAAAAAGATTGTCTGGAAACACTATATCAGTTTATACCAGGTTGGCCATTCTTACAATGTACATGGCTGTAAAATGGAGGAATCTCTTTCTACCCTTATATAAAGTATAAAATTGGAGCTTACAGGAAACAATGGCTGGGTACCATCTTGTGCTCTTTGTAGCTCTTGAATTTGAGTATTCTTACTGAATACTGTGGGGCCAGCTTGCTCTCATAAAAACTAAACGTTTACCTGGGCCAAAGTTTCACCTTATTCTAGAACTTTTTGACCAAATACAGCCCCTGACTTAAGTTTGTGGAAGTTGATTCAGTGAAATGGCTGAGGAAACAATTTTGTTTCCTTTTTATCAATAAGTAAAGATGAAATGGCAGCTAAATCATCATGAGAGATCCTACAGCCACATTTGTGTTAAGGCTGGCAGGGAGCTCTGGAGATTGCTCAGTCCAGCCCTCAGCTGAGAGCAGGGTGAGCTGCAACTCGTTGCTTAGAACCATGTCCATCTGATTCTGAATATCTCCAAGGATGGACACACCACAGTACTTTTCCAGGCAGATGTGCCAGTCCATAACCACTGTCACAACTGAAAAGATTTTACATTCTGTTTAAGTGGAATTTAATGTATTTCAATATGTGTCCATTGCTTGTCACTGGGAACCACTGAGGAGAGCCTTGCTCTGTATTGTTTTCTGTCCCCATCAGGTATTTATATAGATGCATAAGATCCCCAAGCTTTCGCTCCTCCAGTCCCAGCCCTCTCAGCCTCTCCTCATATGACAGATGCTCCAAGCCCTTCGCTATCTTCATGGCCCTTTGCTAGGCTCTCTCCAGTGGCTGCATGTCCCTCCTGTAGTGGGAGGTCCAGAAATGGACACATCACTCCAAATGTGGCCTCACCCGTACTGAGTAGAGGCAAAGGATCACCTCCTTCCACTTGCTGGCGGTGGTCCTCCTAAGGCACTCAGGATGCCCTCGGTCTTTGTTGCAACAGCATGTTGCCGGCTCCTTGTCAGCTTAGTTGTCCACCAGGACCCCCAGGGCCTTTTCTGACAAGATGCATTCCAGCTGGTCGGACCCCAGCCTGTGCTGGAGCCTGGAGTCATTCTTCCCCAGGGACAGGACTTGGCTTTTCCCTTTGTTGAATTAAATAAGGTTCCTGTCAGCCGATTTCTCCAGCCTGTCAAGGTCCCTCTGAATGGCAACACACCCATTTGGTCTGTCAGCCACTCCTCCCATGTTTGTATCATCTGTAAATCTAATGACAAATAGGTCCATGCAGAAAAATCTGATTGTCTTGCTGGAAATTACTTTATGAAGATGACTTTATTTCCTTTCTCAAAATGCTTTGGAACTTTTCTATTTATGATGTTGCTAATCTGATTCTGCGAATTGATTTTGGCAATGTCTTCAGCTCTGGCTGTTGGATGCTATCTCATTCCATGCTGAGAAGGACAAATTCTTTTTCTACTTCCACAGCTCAGAAGTCTTTGAATATATAATTGAAATGGTCAATTAACATCTGAAATTGTTAATGGTATTTGGAGGATCCAGGAGACTGATTATCTGATCAGATGTCCCTGATACCAGATTTGCCTGATAATTGAGCTCTGAGTCTATAGGTTACAGGCTAGGAAGGAGGTCTGATCTCTGTGGTCAGTAGCACACCAGTGTGTTGCCTTCCTTCTGGGATTTGATTGCTTGTTCAACTATATCAGGCTGTATGAAATAGCTAGGCCTTTTTTCTTGAAACAGGTCTTCATTCATAATTATACGGAATGAAAACATTTGACATGAATGTGTTTTGAATACTCTGTTTTTTAAGTGAACAGTGGAACACCCTTAATCATCTGTAAGATGCACAATAAAATTAAGAAGGGGAGGGAACATTTGCTTGTGGTATATCTTTAAATGTATTCAAATATGTGTTGTTAGACAAAGGATATTCAGGGGTTTTTTTATATTGTTTATGCAAGAGGAAATGAGGAAAACATCCTACAGTAATTTACACTGGAAGAGTATGTTGGAATTCAGTTTGAGACGTTTTTAATAAAATGTTTCTCAGTGGCCTTTATTTCTGTTTCTTCTTAGAAGTCGAAGCCTGCACCTCTTCATTTCAAATAAGCAATTCTAAACCAATTCAACTTGCAGTGAAACGCTCATTGGAAATGCTTGAGATGTGCTCAGGGAAGTCTTTAGGTTGCATCTTTCCTTTCTTTTCAAGATGAGACCTATTGTATTATGTGTTTTCATTCTTTGAAAATCAAAGTGAGATTCTGATACTTGGTGATTCTAATTACTGGTGAGGAAGAGAAAACAATTTACTGGGTTGTATAGCATAAATTTACACAAGTGTATGTGAAATTAGTCTAGGAAATTTTTAAGTAAATCCTGATATTTAAATTACCTTTTTGTCATGTTGATCTTTGCAGGATTCTTTCAAAGCTAAATGAAAATGCCTGAAAACCTCCAGCTACTTTTATAATCAGTGTTTGCCTGCCTGCAATGCGTGGCATTTCGGTTATACTGAATTTGCAATGTGTCTGTAAAATGAAGTAGGATTTTACATCTAACCAGTATTGCAAAACTGATGTTAGCTTTCCAACAAAGCAGGCCAGTCTGGTCTCTGGCCGTCACTGCATACTTCAGTCAGTCTGCAGTGAAGGCTGTTACTGAAATTCCACTTCCAATCCAGTTGAAGGCTAGCATAACTCTACTGCTGGATAACAGGACCCCCCTCCATGCTGACACCCAAGGGAGCACCACAACCTCCACACCCTCTCTGTGTTCTCCTTCTCTTTGGACATCTTTGGGGAAACGTCTTGACTCTGTAGGAAGGTTCCCTGTGGAACTCCTGAGAAATCTGGAGCCTACTTACAGTCACAGGCTGAAAATTGAACCCTGGGCATGATTTTGTCACAGAGGGGGGCTACTATGTCTTTCACCTACTTTAAGGGCCTGGTATGTTCAGCCTTCACACAAACAAGAAATGTAACTTCAAGGGTTTTTTCAGATAAAATATTGAAACCTGCTGACTGGCAGGTCTGGAGGAGAAACACAGGTGAAAAGAAACTTCTGCTCACTGAGGGACTTCTAATGACCATGATGAGAGGGGTATACTAATGGCTAATGAAGAAAGAAAAAAATGGCTAAAAAAATCAGTTTAAAATGTAGAAAACTAGAGACAGGAATATACCTCATGTTAATATACACACCAGAGAGGAATGAAAAAAATGTCTTAATGAACCCAAACAAAATGTACTAAACTACAAGTATTTCTTGCAACTTTCTGTGTATCAGCAGGTATTGGCAACTTGTGACTTCAACTGTTTAGCCCTGCATTTCGGACGTACTTAAGTATTGTTCTTTGACTTTGTTGACAGCTCTTTTATATGCAGCATAAAAATGGTGAAAGCTTCTAGCTGTGAATATTGGAATAAAGGAAGAAGGAATACAGTAGTGCAAGCAAAGTGAAAGTTAGGTACTATAAAAGGCAGGGGCTTGTAGCCCAGCTGTATCCCCACATTATAAGGCAGAGAAGAGGATTTGGGAAAAATAAAATTGTAGGTATAGGGAGTCACAGGTAACAACTAGTGAAGGAAGGTTTCTCAAGTTTGAAAATTACAGTTGCAGATTTTTTCCTTGCAATATACAGATGTAGCTATTGTTGCGAAGATTTTTTTAGTGGGAAGATCTGAGGTATGTGGACTCGAAGGTCATGTGTGACCCCGACTTGAGATAAGTCAGAATTGCAAATGTGATTCCAAAATAATCGTTGCAGTCCCCTTTCTATCTAGCAAATGGGTCAAGATATTTGTATTATAATCCCCCAAAAGAATATCATTGTCATGAAGTTAGTAATGAAATTACGTCTCTGGCTTTAGAAGCAGTACTCAGAGTTAAAAGCAATTCACTGGAAGCTGGGGGAAAAAAAAGAATAACTTTGCAAATCTGTTGCTGTTTTATGCAGTATATTTTTCATAAAGGCAAAACCAAGTATTTTTCTAGTAGTGCTAGTTGTATTATGATGTTTAAGGTAATTTTTTATACTCTGTAAACCAGATGCACTTACCTTTAGAAGATACCTGTTTTATTCTGCTTTTATAAAGACATTTTTACAAGATAAAATTGTAGTGTCAATGAAGATGTTACACATTTTAATGAAATAAGCCTAATGCTGCAGAACATGTAGATAGTTACAAAGTGGATGTAAATTGGGAGAACCATTTGCAGCCTACCATATTTCCTCTCAAAATTAAGCAAATGGGTCAGTGAAGATAATGGACAGGTTTTGTGTGCATTAATGGAGAAAGTAAAAAGTGGTAATGTGTTCTTCTGTAATATAATAAAGGTGGCTGGTGCCATCTCCTGGAGGTGGCACAAATGATTCAGAGCACCTAGGATTCTAGACTGAAAAGCATGGGGTTTTAAATGCAGTTCAGGATGTTACAAACAAAAAATGTATTAGCTACAAAGGATGGAAAGCAGCTATTGTGCAGCTCTGTGGCACTTACTCTATCTGGGACACTTAAGAGTGCTTTCCAGTGCTGGTTTTCAATTTTTGGCAGCCCTGACTCAAGATAGCTGGAAGCATTCATCATTTTTTCACAGACAATGTTCTTGTGTAAGTTATCTAACATTTGACACTAAATGCTCTTAATTTTCCCTTTGAGCATATATCAGTGCTGTGGTTCCAAAGCAGAGGTCTAGGCTAGTTTCCCAGGAGCAGCCTAGCGGTAGAGCTGTTGGTGTGTAGAAGTGGGTGTGTGGAAAGCCGTGTGGGACCAGGATCCCATCTGCTCTGCAAGATCACCAGCAGGTTTTGTCATTCCTGGCAAGTTCTGTTTTCACTGCCGTTGGACAGCTGTGCATTTGCTCAAGTGTATCCTTGCTCATTTGTTCAAGTAAAAAGATGCCACATTTTCCTTTAAAAATCTGTCCTGATCCATGTTTAAATGCTGCAATTTGTTACTCTTTCTTCCATTCCTTCATTTCTTTGAGAAAGCTGAGAGGGAGCTTGTCTACACAGTATAGTTGTGAACCTTTTGTAACAGGGTCATATAACTTCTGCAGTTCAGGCCTGCTACTTGCATGAAAGCGCTTAGAAAACAAAACAAACACTACAAAACATCAAAGGACGACTGCAGATGATGTGTCTGAGCCCTGGGTTTTTTTAGAATCAGAGTGGAAGACTGGTAGTTTTCTAGTTTTATTTCAGGCTTCACTGTTTAATTAAGCGTAATTTTTTAAAGTTACTGCTTTCTTAGAATTTAATTATTCTGTCTTCATTTTTTGCAGTGGTTTTGAGAGACAGACCTTAGGGTTTTGATGGGGAAGCTACTGTGCTTAGCTTTTACAGGAGGTACAGAATGACTGGGGACAATGCAACTGCAGAGCATGGTAACTGGCAGAAAATGCCTATTTTGGTTTATGTTCAAGTGCTTCACAGAAATGCATCCAATAGTTAATACTGAAGTACAATAATAGATGGATGCTTTTTTCTTTTCCCTAGAGAGCATAGCTTCCTAGATGCTTGCATGGGTTTGGTGGTTTGTTTTTTTTTTTTTTTTTTTTTTCCTGTTTCAAATTAATATGTAGCAGAGAAAATCAATTGTCTGCATGCTGTCTTCCCTTCAGTGTTGCTGTGACAGGATACTGCTGTGCTACGTTACTAGGAAGCTGCTTTAATACAGGCCAGAGTATCTTATGCAAGTTGCAGCAGGGATCCCACTGTTACTCTTTTATTTTTGTAACATGCTAGTATCTGACTGGTAATGTGAAGTCAGTTATTGCTAATCACCTTCTAAGCACAGTAGCAAATCTTTTTTTCCCCTAGTATACTGTCTGGGTACCCTGTCCTTAAACTGGTCTTCTCAGCATATTTTAATGTTTGCATAGAGCAGTATAGCTCAAAGCCCCCATGTTTATTCTTAATAAAAGCTTAAGTCCCAGTAACACAGCTCAACTATGCATCGCTTAGTGACGTTTTATATCCTGTAGTGTAGGCTGATTTGGCTGTAAGTTGCCTAATGAAAGTTAAGTGTATCTAATATTATTTCATTTAGAACTGGGTTCTTATTTATTTGTCACTTTCTCAAAAGGTAGTTTTTTCTTCAGCTGTCACTGTTATTCTTGAAATATTATATTATGCAGTGATATAGAAATTAAATAAGGCATTGGGTAAAAAACCCTTCCAGTTAAAATACATGGGGGAAAAAATTTCTAATTCGAAACATGGAGAAATAGAAAGTAAAACTTATTACTGGTATGTTGAATACAGAGAAGGAAAGTTCAGATGTCATGTATGGTTGAGCAAAATTCAATGAAACTAGTAATTAAAAAATCCCCAGCCAGCCCTCAGTTATAATTTAATATTCTCAAGAGAGCACCAGGATGGTTGAGGTGATTTTTAAAATATAAATTCTTTCAGTTTGCAGAAGAACCATACATTAGCACAGAGAAATGACTCAGTCCTGTAAAGTGCTGAGTACCTCCTGATGTTTGCTTAGCATCAGCTTCCGTAAGAGGTAATGTTGTGTATATGTATATACATATGTATAATTTTTGCACTGTGAAGCCTATATGGAAAGCTATTTTTAAGTGACATTAAATACACACAGGCTGAGAAATGTGGAAGGAATACCCTCCTGAGAAGTGCTAAGCATGTTCAACCTCCCGTGGGTATTTTGTAAAACTGGGTAGCACTTCAAGTTTAATGCTACAGTTGAATATTGAGATGGTTGAAAACGCATATTCTTTTGGAAATTTGAAGGGGAGGTGAAAAGACAGCTTCTTTCCTTTGTTTTTTTGAGGGAGGGATGGGACCCCAAAGTGCTCATTCACTGTAATGTCGATGTGTGCTCAGATAGTGATGACTCTGTAAATTATTTTGTATGACATTATGGTATAATCAGAAATATAATCAGATATGATTAAATGACTATACTATAATTGAAAGTGACTGAAAGCTCAATGGTATATGAGGAAATATGAAAAATTACTCTGCTTAATGATAGCTTTGCCAGCTACTACAAATGCTCTATATGCAAGGTACTTTCACATCAGATGGCAAATCAAGTTGCTTCATTGTCTGTTGATAAGTGTATGTGCATGGAGGAGTGTCTCCTCTGTGCAGCCACACCAGGAAATTGTTCTAATTGCTCTCTGAAAATTTTCCATTAAAAGACATTATTAATTGTATAGACAGAATATACTGAAGTATTTTTCTGGTAAATAGCGCTTGTATAATACAGTTCAGTTATATAAAAATATACATACAAAATATACATAATATATATGTTAAAAAAATACACTTTCCTGCATATTCAAGTTGCTTAAGCTAGTTTTTTTCTTTTTATTTGTATCTTCAGAGAAAAACGTCACACTCTTAAAATATGTATTCAGGTGACTACTATTGCTTTCAGGGGGTCATCTGTCTTTCATTAACCTCACGCCTTCTGACTCGCTCAGATTGCAGATTATTTCTGTTTTTCTGTTCATATGTAGTTTAATTGCTTAAACAGTTTTGTTTGACAATACTTGTTATTACTCCTTTTTAATTAAATGAACCACCTTCAATGTCGTGCACTAATTTTTCTAACTTACTCTCACCTGCTTACTTTTTATCATAGAATCATAGAATCGTTAAGGTTGGAAAAGACCCTTAAGATCATTGCATCCAACCGCTAACCTATCACTGCCAAGTCCACGACTAAACCATATCCTCAAGCGCCACGTCTGCCCTTCTTTTAAATACCTCCAGGGATGAAGACTCAACCACCTCCCTGGACAGCCTGTTCCAATGCCTGACAACCCTTTCGGTGAAGAAGTTTTTTCTAATGTCCAACCTAAAGTTCCCCTGGTGCAGCTTGAGGCCATTTCCTCTTGTCCTATCGCTTGTTACTAGGGAGAAGAGTCCAACCCCCACCTTGCTACAACCTTCTTTCAGGTAGTTGTAGAGAACGATAAGGTCTCCCCTCAGCCTCCTGTTCTCCAGACTAAACAACCCCAGCTCCCTCAGCCACTCCTCATAAGACTTGTACTCTAGACCCTTCACCAACTTCGTTGCCCTTCTCTGGACACACTCCAGCACCTCAATGTCCTTCTTGTAGTGAGAGGCCCAAAACTACACACAGTACTCGAGGTGTGGCCTCACCAGTGCTGAGTACAGGGGCACAACCACCTCCCTGCTCCTGCTGGCCACACCATTCCTGATACCAGGCAGGATGCTGTTGGCCTTCTTGGCCACCTGGGCACGCTGCTGGCTCATGTTCAGGCGGCTGTCAGCCAACACCCCCAGGTCCTTTTCCTCCAGGCAGCTCTCCAGCCACTCCTTCCCAAGCCTGTAGCGTTGTATGGGGTTGTTGTGACCCAGTGCAGGACCCGGCACTTAGCCTTGTTGAATCTCATACCGTTGGCTCCGGCCCAACGATCCAGCCTGTTCAGGTACCTCTGTAGGGCCTTCTTGCCCTCCAGCAGATCAACACTCCCACCCAGTTTGGTGTCACCTGCAAACTTACTGAGGGTGCACTCAATCCCTCATCCAGATCACTGATAAAGATATTGAACAGGACCGGCCCCAACACTGAGCCCTGGGGAACACCACTCGTGACCAGCCGCCAACGGGATTTGACTCCATTCACCACCACTCTCTGGGCTCAGCCGTCCAGCCAGTTTTTAACCCAGCGCAGAGAGCACTTGTCCAAGCCATGAGCAGCCAGCTTCTCCAGCAGAATGCTGTTGGAGACAGTGTCAAAGGCCTTACTAAAGTTCATCCTTCCCCTCATCCACTAAGCGGGTCACCTTGTCATAGAACCTTTCGTAAACCCATGCTGGCTGAGCCCAGTTCCCTGGGTGTCCTGCATGTGCTGCATGATGGCATTCAAGACGATCTGCTCCATGACCTTTCCTGGAACCAAGGTCAGGCTGACAGGCATGTATTTCCCTGGATCCTCCTTCTGACCCTTCTTGTAGAGGGGTGTCACATTTGCTAGTTTCCAGTCATCTGGGACCTCCCTGGTTGACCAGAACTGCTGATAAATGATGGAGAGTGGCTTGGCAAGCTCCTCTGCCAACTCCCTCAGTATCCTTGGGTGGATTCCATCTGGCCCCATGGACTTGTGAACATCAGGTGAAGAAGCAGGTCAGTGACTGCCACCTCGTCAACAACTGGGACTTCATTTCTGCATACTATCTCCATCTGACAGCACAGGGGCCAGACAACCCCGAGGATGACCAGTCTGACTACTAAAGACTGAGGCAAGAAAGCATTAAGTACCTCAGCCTTCTCATCTGTCGTGGCAAGGTTACCTTCCACATCCAACAAAGGAGGGAGATTCTCCCTGGCCCTCCTTTTATCACTGATGTATTTATAAAAACATTTTTTGTTATCTTTAATGGTGGTGTCTAGTTTAATTTCCAGCTGTGCCTTCGCCTTCCTGACCTTTTCCCTGCATAACCTCACATCCTTGTAGTCCTCCTGAGTCACCTGCCCCTTCTTCCAAAGGCGGTAAGCTCTCCTTTGTTTCTTGATTTCCAGCCAAAGCTCACTATTCAGCTAAGCCTGTCTTCTCCCCTGCCTGCTCGACTTATGGCACTTGGGGACGGCCTGCTCTTGTGCCTTTGAGACTTCCTTCTTTAATAACATCCAGCCTTGCTGGACTCCTTTGCCCTTCAGGACTGCCTCCCAAGGGACTCTGTTAACCAGTCTCCTTAACAATCCAAAGTCTGCCCTTCTGAAGTTCAGGGTAGTGGTTTTGCTGACCCTCTTCCTTACTTCTCCAAGAATTGAGAATTCTGTCATGTCATGGTTGCTGAGCCCGAGACAGCCTCCGACCACCACATCACCCACCAGGCCTTCTCTGTTCGTAAACAGCAGGTCCAGCAGGGCATCTCCCCTGGTTGGCTCACTTACCAGCTGCATCAGGAAGTTATCTCCCACACACTCCAGGAACCTATGAGACTGCTTTCTCTCTGCTGTGTTGTATTTCAGCAGGTATCTGGTAAGTTGAAGTCTCCCACGAGGACAAGGGTAGAGATTTTGAGACTTTAACCAACTGCTGTAGAGTACTTCATCTGTCTCCTCATCCTGGCTGGGTGGTCTGTAACAGAATCCTACCAGGATATCTGCCTTATTGGCCTTCCCCCGATCCTTACCCGTAAGCACTCAACTTTATCATTACCATCATCGAGTTCTAGACAGTCAAACACTCTCTAACATACAAGGCTACCCCTCCACCTCTCCTTCCTTGCCTGTCCCTTCTAAAGAGCTTGTAGCCATCCATTGCAGCGCTCCAGTTGTGTGAGTCATCCCACCATGTTTCTGTGATGGTGACCGCATCATAGTTTCCCTGACATGCAGTGGCTTCCAGCTCCTCCTGTTTATTGCCCATGCTGTGTGCATTGGTATAAATGCATTTCAGTTGATCCGTGGATCTCACCTCCAACACAGGCATGCCACCCCTAGTCTCATCCCTAGTAAGCCTGGTTTTATCCCCTTCCCCCTTTGTATCTAGTTTAAAGCTCTCTCGATGAGGCCTGCTAACTCCTGGGCCAGAATCCTTTTCCCCCTTTGCGGGGAAACCCCATCTGTCTCCAGCAGGCCTGGTGCCATGTAAACTGCCCCATGATGGAAGAAACCAAAATTCCACCGCTGGCACCAGCCTCTGAGCCATGTGTTAATGAGATGGGCCTCCCTGTTCCTTTCCATATGTCTCCCAGCTACCGATGGGATGGAGGGGAACACTACCTGCGCTCCTGATCCTTCAAGTAATTGCCCCAGTTCTCTAAAGTCCCTTTTGATCGTCTTTGCCCCTCTCTCAGCTACCTCATCACTGCCGACCTGAACAAACACTAGCGGATAATAATTGGATCCTTCTGCTATCCTAGGGAGCTTCCTGGTAATATCTTTTATTCTTGCCCCAGGGAGGCAGCAGACTTCCCTATGGGATGGGTCCAGTCAGCATATCGGGCCCTCTGTTCCCCTCAGAAGGGAGTCGCCTACGACGATTACCCTTCTTTTTTTATTTACTAGTGGCCATTGTAATGCGTGGGGCTGACTGGTTCCCTCCAGTCAACCCCTTGGGTGGATCACTGTCTGTATCTTCATACTCCTGGCCCTCGGGTTCCAGAGCCTCATACCTGTTTTGTAAGGGCACCTGGGGGGGCAAAATCGGCCGGGAGAGGATTCGCCTACTGTGCCGAGCAGGGATCTGCATCCATCCTCCTCCGTCTCTTGTGTTGCCTCCCTCTGCCTTGCGGCACGAGGGCACGGGAGCCACTCCTTCTCTTGATGCTTCTGTCTGGTGTGCTTGTCTCAGGGATGGCAGGGAGTGGCTCCACCAGTCTATGTCCCTCTCACATTCCCTGATACTCCTCAGTCTTGCAACTTCTTTCAGCGCTGCCACCATGCTGAGCAGATCCTCCACCTGCTTGCACCTCACACAGGTCCTGTCTCAGGAGTCCTCCATGACTGGAGCAAGGCTCTGGCACTCCCTGCAGCCAGAGACGTGGATGGCTGCATGTTTTAGTGGGAGTTCTCTCTGCGTTGCCACATGCCTTCTGGCGAAGACTCTTGGCTGAGCAGAGGCCATGGCTAAGTCTTTTCCGGGAGGGCGTAGACCACGAGGAGAGCTCACCAGCTGCCTGCTTGCCCTGCCTGTGCAAACTGCTGCTCCACGCCCTTTCTGACGCGCCACACTCTGGTCGCTCGCGCTCCCTAGGAGCCTGTTTAAATCTCGCGCCGTTGCCTCAGCAACGCCCAAGCCCCGTCTGCCTCGCTCGCGAGAGCAGCCGGTTGTTTTTGTCGTGAGGGCCCCACCATACTGTTTATCGGGTTCCCTGGCACCGGAGACCGCCTTTTCTACCCCAATCACAGTCGCAGGATTTACCGTTGCTGCTGCTGCATGCTTCGCCTGCTTGCCCAGGCCTCTTTACATCATTAATGAGGATTTGATAAGCTGTTTCCGTTTCCCCTGCAAATGCTTCCCTGCTTCTGTCTATGAGCACAATATGTTAAACGTTCTTCCTAAGTTAGTTTAGCAGGATAGTCTTCAAGCTTTGAGACTTAACTGTACTCTTTTCTCCATCTGGATCTTTATAAATACATAGACAGATCAATGTCTACTTTTATTTATTTAATTAATGTGGCTCTTTTATTCTACTGTGTCTCAGATTTTTCTCTAGGCATATGTTCTGTGGGGAAGGACAAATTAGCCCTCTAGTGTTTGTACAATATTTGGTATTCTGGGGTTTTAAAAATAAATATGTGCTTGGCAGTGCCTGCACATGAGAGAGAAGTCTGGCACCAAGCACCTGCAGTTTAATTAAATCAGTTTTGTACTGAAGTATGCGGGGACATGAGGCAAATAAAAATGGAAGTAATACAATCAGGATATAATACTGACAATCACGAAGTTAGCAATGTTGCCCTCAAACAAGTGTTGCAACATACATATAGTGTGTTTTAAGTTATACTTTTACAGGCCAAGACAGTTTCTCATCATACAATGCTGGTTGAAAATCTTGAGTACATCCAGTAAAACCATGAGGGTAATCCATGTACTTGTTAGAGCTGTCTAGCAGACATCACTGTTGAATCAAAAATGCTGAAATGGATTAATTTCGGGTTTAGATTTCTGGATTTAACTTTCAAATTGTTGTATTTTGGGCATGTAGAATTAGATGTTTTAATATGAATGCTATATGTGTAATATTTTGTTGATTTCTAGATTAGTTCCTACTTTGGGGAAGCTATTTAGGTCTGAGAAAAATAGACAATACTGAGGATGGGGCTTTTTAATTAACTTCTAGCATCTTTGGAATACTGAAAGAAGTTAAGAATTCCCTTGTAGGAGAGGAAATGTCTGCTCTGTCAGAGGCTGCAGCTCATGTTCTTGTGTCTAAGCAGCATATGGTTGCAGCAGGATATGGTTGACAGGATTCAAGGCCAAGAGACAATCCAGATGCTGTCTTGGGTTGGCCTAGGTTCATGAAGTATGTTGTCAACTCCTGCAAATGATGGGCCAAGCTCAGAAAAGTGAAGATCAAGTGGGCTTTATGTACTGGCAAGAAAATTCAGTATTTCAAAGATCACACTCTGGGGTGTTTAAAAATTAATTACTTCTCAAAGATTACACAGTATAATTTCAAATTTATGTTCTTTTAACATCCTTTGCTTTTTGGCAAAGCAAAGAGCAGTGTATCTGAATTCCATTGTGGTATTTGCCATTTCAATTGGGAATATTGACACAGCAAATATTCACAACTCAAAAACAGTGGGAGCAAAAATATCTATTAAATACCTTGAAAGTCAACAGTAGTTTTCATTCCTGTTTAACACAAATTGCCACATCTCAGTGAAAACAGCAGGAGAACTTCTTGTTGCTCTTTTATTAGCTTTTAGTAATTTATGCTTCAGTAACCCCAATAAGTGTAATAATAATTAGAAAAAAGAAACAAAAACTCAAGAGAATAAATGTGGGAGAAAAAAAGCTGATGCACAGGGGGGAGGGGAGATTATTTTAATACAGATATAGATGCATGTCTAAGTGATTAAGCCAGTGAAATGAAAGCACCTATCTTCAGTGGCTTTTTTTTTTTTTTTTCCAAAGAATATGACATAGTTGAGAATGGGCCATCTAATTGCTGGAATGGGGCTGAATATTAATTCAGTAGTACTGAATATTCAGAGTTCAGTAGTTCAGGTAAAAACAAGTAGTTTATTTCAATAGGGGAAAAGTAACAGCTTTAGGTTTGATTTTTTACCCCTAAAATATTAACAGATAAGTTGCAATCAAGAAATGTGCTGAGTTTTAGTACTGCTTATCAACACCTTTGTTAAACTCAGTGGCGACTTTAATAAATACATACAGGTGGTGTGCATATTCTTAGATTAAAAGAGAGTTCAGTAAGTCATGAGCTTTTTGAAAGCTAATTGGAAGGTGAAGATCAGAGTGAAAGATCATTTCCATGAACTTTCTTGTCACGTCTAGCACATGAAATATGCTAGGAAGTGCTCCTTTAGGCATTGATGGGTATTTAACCTACTGTTTAAATGTCGCTGCTTGGCTGATGTTCTAGTTACTTCCCCTCCTTAAAGGCAGGAGCAGTGTCTGCTCTTAGCTCATTAGGAGCAATTACTAAGAGTAATTGGTGAGTCATATAACATTCTGCTGCAAGAAACAAAAGCATAACTCTACTGCCACTTGAATTGCTCACTCTTTATTTCCAAAGTGAAAATAATCTTTTTAATAGATCAGTGCAAGCATGCCTCCCCTGTTAATGCAGACTTTAGCTAAATTTCGTGAATCTCCAAGAGGCCCCTGTTACCGTGAAGAAGCACCTTTTCTGTTATGACCCATCTAGCATGCCTCTGGTACAGCGGAGGGAAACATTCACTGAACAACTACTTATGCAGGAGGTCAGTTGAGATGGTTGTGAGAGTACACACTGGTTTACCAGTTTATGAATATCATCCCAAAGTTATTGGAAGGTTTCACCTTTCATATATATTGAAGAACTTTTTGTCCTCTGGCTGAAGTGCTATGAAGGTGTGGATTGCAGCAGCATATTCAAAGTTCTGATTAATTAAGACTGTTTAAAAGGAAAAATTGTGAATGTTGGCTAAATGCATGTTACACAACTGTCCTAGCAATAGTGTCTTTTGCATATCCAAGTTTTTAATCAATCTCTATGTAATATCTCAATTTTGTTGTTTGTTTACTTCTCAGGTGATACCATAATTTTAACTGCAATTACATACATCTACTTAGAAACTACTATCACTACTTCTAAAAAATTACTTGTCTTCGTGCCATCTCTTTGCTGTGTTTCTGATATGTCCAATCTTAGTTACATACAAATTTCTATAACTTTTTAGAAATTGAAGATAGTTTTCCTTTTGGTCGCTATTCCTTCTCAAACCTATTGCTTTTGATGAACCAGTGCATTTGATTTAGTGAATTCTTAAAATGGTCTTGCATCACAGGCAGAAAGGAACAAAAACCAAGGAATTATGTAAACAAAGGACTTGTTTAGTCTGCAGATTAGACTAGCATGCTCTTAATTACCTTTATTAAAAACTATTGTCAAGGCCTTCCAAAACAAAATGCTGACTTACGTAGACTGAGATATCAACTACATAGGTTATAGTTTTTTCCTCTCCTATACCACACATGCTTGCAGGACAGTAGGAGTTTGTGGAGACAGTGCTCTTCTCAACAGTGACTTTCCAGTATCTGAAACTTGCTGGATGTTCGCTGCTTCAGATAATGTGTAACACGGATGGGGTATGTAATTTCTTGCTTAATCTGAGCCAGACAGCTGTGGAGCTTCTTGACTGCTTTATACTTCCTCCTGTAATCTGTCATTAGTCTCTAGCTTTGCGTGGCAGTGGTGAACAGCCAACGTTTCTCTCTTTTTGTGCAAAAATTGTGAAAAGTAGGTGACACTACTGTTAAGAAATAAAGCAATAGTGCTGAAGTTAGACTTTTTAAGGGAAGAGATTTTACATGCTAATCTAAACTTTGAAGCTGAAAGAATAAAAATTTAGTTTTGTTACTACCAGCAAAAAACGCTGGATGAACTGTTTTGGTCAAGGGGAAAAGGGCGAAGGGAGCTGTATCAATGAAGCTGGATTTTGAAGTCATAGCAGTTTAGTTCCCTTATTCCTCTCTTTCCCTAGTTTATCTGGTGAATAAAAATAATTGTTTGAAGACTTCTGACTATGACAACCTTGGGCACAAGTAGAGCCTGAACACTGAGAACTAATATGTATATTTTTTCTCCTTCCCATATAATGTGTTTTTATGTAACAAAAGATAGGGCTGTACTTGGAATCTTGGGAATGTCTTTGGCTTTCTCCAATGTTTTCTGTACTCACGTAGTCTTAGTTATTGAATAGTTATACCTGATATATAGCTGATCACAAGCTTTTCCCAGAAAAATCATGTTAGCAGATGTCTTCCTTGTGTATCTCCATTGTATTTATTTTTGAATGAACAAACAAATGCACAATTATGCACACATCTAAAAGATATATTGTAAAAATGAAATCTCATAAATTTTGGTTTCTTTTGTTAGTTTGTATCTTTGCTATAAGAAACACTTTGGTGGGTGGAGGGACACTGAGGCAGTGGTCCCTCTGCCTCAGTAATCTCTCTCTATCAGTGGCAGTAGAAGAGGTTAGTTAGAGAGAAACCACAAGCCATAGCCACGCTCTCCAGTGTCATCAGGTGCATCTTTTGCACAAACAGTTGTCAAGATTTTGCAAGCCCTGATGTGGCTGTGCTGGTTTTGGCTGAGAAGGGGTTAATTCTCCTCACCGTGGGGGGACGTCAACCTTTCCAGCTTCCCGTGCTCTGCCGTGTGGCAGGGGGCTGGGAGGGGCAGGGCCATGGTGGGGGCAGCTGACCCCGACTGGCCAATGGCAGGTTCATTCCATACCATGTGACCCCATGACCAGTATATTAAGAGGGGGCAGTTTGCGGCTCGGGAGTGGCGCGGCATCGGGTCGGCAGGTGGTGAGCGGCTGCGTCGCGTGCGGTTTGTTTCAGCGGTTCGTTCCCCTCCCACTTTCCCTCCCTTCTCCCCCCTCCCTTCCCCTGGGGTTTCATGCCTGTCGTTCTCCTTTACATTGCATTTTTGTTGTTGTTTCTTTTAATTTTAATTATTAAACTGTTCTTATCTCAACCCCCTTCTGATTTTCTCCCCCATCTACGGGTGGGGGAGTGAGCGAGCGACTGTGTGGGGCTGAGCTGCCGGCTAAACCATGACAGTATTTTGGCGCCCAATGTGGGGCTCAAGGGTTGGAGGTAATAACAGCTGCTGGTCACAGCACCATGTTGTCCTTTTTGCAGTTGGTGTTAAAGACTGGTGTTGGTTTGTTTAGTCTGCTGTGTTCTGCTGTGATTAGTAACATTTTGCCTATGAGATTTGTTATGCAATTGTTATGCAACGAGCTTTATCTGGTATTTGGGGTTTTTGCTGAAACTGTTACTGTACTTTGGATACCACCTTGTTGAGGCAATTAGCAATTATACCTCCTCCTCTGAGAGATTTTATATGGAGGAAATACAGAATAGTATCTTTGCAACTTTGTTCTATGATGTCTCTGCCTCTATTACAACAACCTTTTTGTATCTTGAACATCCTTGGGTGGTTAAGGTGCACTTATTGTTAGTTTCTGGGCACGTTGTTTTGGTTTTGACTAAGGAACTTATAAGAATATTACCCAGAAATCTGCCCCAAGGCTTGATAGTTACGAGTGGCAGGGCATGTGGGATAGCATGGGCAAATACCTAGGGCAGTGGGCACCCCCAGTGTTTTGAAGTTTCACCCCTGATCAAGTTCAGAATCCTGAAAAACTAGTAGAATATTTGGAGAAAGTATGTTGTTACCCTGGGAACTCCAGAGAGACACAGATCACTGCAATGTGCTGGGGCCTGGCCCTGCTCAACAGTGTTCAGTGCTCCCAAGGGGAAGAGAAGGTCTCTGGATTGAAATGCAAAGTGACAGGCACTGCGGCCACTCAAACCCCCATGGCAAGTACTGGAGCTGGCTCAGAGAATCAACCCGTACCAGTATCAGTCGCCCCCATACACAAGACAAAATCTTGGAAGCGGATGTCAACTCATTTAGAACAGGATGATGAAAAAGCAGGGCTGTCACGAGGAGAGGAGGAAGAAGTCATAAATGAAACAGAGACCAGCCGATCCCTGTCCTTGAGTGAATTGTGAGATATGCAAAAAGATTTCAGCCATCGTTCAGGTGAGCACATTGTCACTGGTGCTCCGATGCTGGGATAATGGGGCCAGTAGCCTGGAATTAGAGGGGAAAGGAGGCAGACAACTGGGATCCCTTTCTGGGGAAGGGGTGGTTGACAAAGCAATTGGGAAAAAAACACAAGCCCTCAGCCTCTGGAGACGACTCCTGTCTGGAGTGAAGGAACGGTATCCCTTTAAAGAAGGTGTTACGTATTGCCCAGGAAAATGGACAACCATGGAGAAAGGCATCCATTATCTAAGGGAATTAGCTGTGCTTGAGGTGATTTATGGTGACCTGGATGATCAACAGTCATCCAAAGATCCAGATGAAGTCGAGTGCACACGACCCATGTGGCGGAAGTTTGTACGGAGCGCGCCATCTTTGCATGCAAACTCATTGGCAGTAATGTCCTGGAAAGATGATGAGACACCAACGGCGTCGGAGCTGATTGATAGACTCCGGGATTATGAAACAAATATCTCTTCCTCGCTCGTCTCTGCTGTGGAAAAACTATCCCAAGAGGTCCAGCAACTCAAAGAAGATATGTCCTGCTCCCCACCTCTACAGAGTAGTGTCTCAGCTGTTAGGAATAAGTGTCCTTTGGCTCAAAGGAGAGTATACACACCACGAGACACCCTATGGTTCTACCTGCGTGGCCATGGAGAGGACATGATGAGGTGGGATGGCAAGCCTAGCTTGACACTAGAGGCATGAGTACGTGAACTGCAAGGAAGAACAGTCACTCAAGGGAGGTTTTTCCAGGAAAGCTGCTTCGCCAATTTCCAGTGAGCAGGTCCCCAGACAGAGGAGTAGAAGTGCTGGTTTTATTTCTAAGCGTAATAGAGAGACTCTTGATTCACATTTACAGGAAGTGAATTGTGACTGCCGTGATCAAGATTAGAGGGGCTCTGCCTCCAGCCAGGTGGAGGAAAGGGATAACCGGGCTTACTGGACTGTGTGGATCTGATGGCCTGGCACGTCCAACCCACAGGAGTATAAAGCTTTAGTGGACACTGGCGCACAGTGCACCTTAATGCCATCAAACTATATAGGGGCAGAACCCATCAGCATTGCTGGAGTGACAGGGGGATCCCAAGAGCTAACTGTATTGGAGGCCGAAGTGAGCCTAACTGGCAATGAGTGGCAGAAGCACCCCATTGTGACTGGCCCTGAGGCTCTGTGCATCCTTGGCATAGACTACCTCAGGAGAGGGTATTTCAAGGACCCAAAAGGTGGGCTTTTGGAGTAGCTGCCTTGGAGATGGATGAAATTAAACAGCTGTCTACCTTGCCCAGTCTCTCAAAGGACCCTTCTGTTGTGGGGTTGCTGAAGGTCAAAGAACAACAGGTGCCAATTGTCACCACAACAGTGCACCGGCGGCAATATTGCAACAACTGAGGCTCTCTGATCCCCATCCATGAGCTCATTCACCAACTGAGGAGCCAAGGAGTCATCAGTAAGACCCACTCACCCTTTAACAGTCCCATATGGCCAGTGCGGAAGTCTAATGGAGAGTGGAGGCTAACAGTAGACTATCGTGGCCTGAATGAAGTCACTCCACCGTTGAGTGCTGCTGTGCCAGACATGCTAGAACTACAGTACAAACTGGAGTCCAAGGCAGCCAAGTGGTATGCCACAATTGATATCACTAATGCATTCTTCTCAATCCCTCTGGCAGCAGAGTGCAGGCCACAGTTTGCTTTCACTTGGAGGGGGGTCCAGTACACCTGGAATCGACTGCCTCAGTGGTGGAAACACAGTCCAGCCATTTGCCATGGGATGATTCAGACTGTACTGGAACACGGAGAAGCTCCCGAACACCTTCAATACATTGATGACATCATTGTGTGGGGCAACACAGCGGAAGAAGTTTTTGAGAAAGGAGAGAAAATAGTCCAAATCCTTCTGAAAGCTGGCTTTGCCATAAAACAAAGTAAGGTGAAGGGACCTGCACGAGAAATCCAGTTCTTAGGAATCAAATGGCAAGATGGTCATCGTCAGATTCCAATGGATGTGATCAACAAAATAGCAGCTATGTCTCCACCAACTAGCAAAAAGGAAACACAAGCTTTCTTGGACGTTGTGGGTTTTTGGATAATGCATATTCCAAATTACAGTATGATCGTAAGCCCTCTCTATCAAGTGACCTGGAAAAAGAATGATTTCAAATGGGTCCCTGAGCAACGACAAGCCTTTGAACAGATCAAACAGGAGATCGTTCATGCAGTAGGCGCTGGGCCAGTCCAGGCAGGACAAGATGTAAAGAATGTGCTCTACCCTGCAGCCGGGGAGAATGGCCCTACCTGGAGCCTCTGACAGAAAGCGCCAGGGGAGACCCAAGGTCAGCCCCTAGGGTTTTGGAGTCGGGATACAGAGGGTCCGAAGCCCACCATACTCCAACTGAAAAAGAGATACTGGCAGCACATGAAGGGGTCCGAGCTGCTTCAGAAGTGGTTGGTACTGAGGCACAGCTGCTCCTGGCACCCCGACTGCCAGTGCTGGGCTGGATGTTCAAAGGAAACATCCCCTCTACACACCATGCAACTGATGCTACGTGGAGTAAATAGGTGCACTGATCACCCAGCGGGCTCGAGTAGGAAACCCCTGTTGCCCAGGAATCTTGGAAGTGATTATGGACTGGCCAGAAGGCAAAGACTTTGGAATATCAGCAGAGGAGGAGGTGACACGTGCTGAAGAAGCCCCACTGTATAACAAACTGCCAGAAGATGAGGAGCAGTATGCCCTGTTCACTGACGGGTCCTGCTGTCTTGTGGGAAAGCACCGGAGATGGAAGGCTGCTGTATGCAGTCCTACACGACAAGTAGCAGAAACTGCTGAAGGAGAAGGTGAATCGAGCCAGTTTGCAGAGGTAAAGGCCATCCAGCTGGCCTTAGACATCGCTGAACGGGAAAAGTGTCCAGTTCTCTATCTTTATACTGACTCCTGGATGGTGGCAAATGCCCTGTGGGACTGGCTACAGCAGTGGAAGCAGAGCAACTTGCAGCGTAGAGGTAAACCCATCTGGACTGCCACAATGTGGCAAGATACTGCTGCCCGGGTAGAGAACCGGGTACATCACGTGGATGCTCACGTCCTCAAGAGTCAGGCCACTGAAGAATATCAAAACAACCAGCAGGTAGATCAGGCTGCCAAGATTGAAGTGGCTGAGGTGGATCTGGGCTGGCAACGTAAGGGTGAACTACTTCTATCTTGGTGGGCCCATGACATCTCAGGCTATCAAGGGAGAGATCCAGCATACAGGTGGGCTCATGATCGAGGGGTAGACTTGACCATGGATGTTATTGCGCAGTTATTATCCATGAATGTGAAACATGTGCTGCAATCAAGCAAGCGAAGCGGGTAAAGCCTCTGTGGTATGGGGGACAATGGCTGAAATACAAATACAGGCAGGTTTGGCAAATTGACTATATCACACTCCCACAAACCTGTCAAGGCAAGCACCATGCACTTACAATGGTAGAAACAACAACCAGCTGGCTGGAAAGATATCCCGTGCCCCACGCCACTGCCTGGAATGCTATCCTGGGTCTCAAAAAACAAGTGCTGTGGTGACATGGCACCCCAGAGAGAACTGAGTCAGACAACGGGACTCATTTCCGAAATAACCTCATAGACAGCTGGGCCAAAGAGCATGGTATTGAGTGGGTGTATCACATACCCTATCACACACCAGCCTCTGGGAAAATTGAATGGTACAATGGACTGTTAAAAACTACACTGAGAGCAGTGTGGGGTGGGACATTCAAGCACTGGGATACACATTTAGCAAAAGCCACGTGGTTAGTCAACACGAGGGGATCTGCCAACCGAGCTGGCCCTGCCCAGTCAGAAATCCTACATACTGTGGAAGGGGATAGAGTCCCTGCAGTGCACGCAAAAAGTATGCTGTGCAAAACAGTCTGGGTTCCTCCTGCCTCAGGCAAAGACAAACCCATTCATGGGACTGCGTTTGCTCGAGGACCTGGGTGCACTTGGTGGGTGATGCGGGAGGATGGAGAAGTCCGATGTGTGCCTCAAGGGGATTTGATTTTGGGTGAAAACAGCCAATGAACTGAATGGCACAATGTGAACTGCTATATAATACTATGTGTCACCTCTGTGTTGTATCAGTGATATCAGAGTACGAGCCTCCCAATCTATGGAAGATAAACTGTGAAGCAAGCAAAGTGTAGCAGTGATGGAACGATGACTGACTTGGATGCAGCAACCCAACGCCACACACACCATCTCTCCCACCATGAAAGACTGATATGACAGATGGAGCCCAGAGTCCTGCACTGGGTGAACTCTGTGGACATTTTAATGGACATTTTACAGGGAAGGTCTGTAGGCTAAGGAAATGATGTCTGTGTATTATGTTAAAGGATGGGAAGGGGAGGGGGGTGGTGGTTGGTAAGGTTGTATTGGATGGTATGGGACCTGGGCATGGTGTAAATGGTATGGAATGAGGGTGAAGAATGTGCTGGTTTTGGCTGAGAAGGGGTTAATTCTCCTCACTGTGGAGGTCGGCCTTTCCAGCTTCCCGTGCTCTGCCGCGTGGTGGGGGGCTGGGAGGGGCAGGGCCATGGTGGGGGCAGCTGACCCCGACTGGCCAATGGCAGGTTCATTCCATACCATGTGACCCCATGACCAGTATATTAAGGGGGGCAGTTTGCGGCTTGGGAGCTGCGCGGCGTCGGGTCGGCGGGTGGTGAGCGGCTGCGTCGCGTGCAGTTTGTTTCAGCGGTTCATTTCTCTCCCCCTCCCCCTCCTTCCCCCCGAGTTTCGCGCCTCTCGTTGTTCTCCTTTACATTGCATTTTTGTTGTTGTTTCTTTTAATTTTAATTATGAATTTTTTCTTGTTTCAATGCACGAGCGTTACCCTTCTGATTTCCTCCCCCATCTCCAGGTGGGGGAGTGAGCAAGCAACTGTGTTGGGCTGAGCTGCTGGCTAAACCACGACAGGGGTCTTCTCAGTTTCCTCCTTTCTTAACAGAGCATTCCTACCCTCTTTAATCTCCTGCAGCAGGGCAGCAATCCTGTCCTCTTTATCAGTCCCTCATTTCTGGACCTTTGCTGACTCTGCTGTCACTCTTCTTGAGATTCAAAGGCTGGAATTGTGTGCAGTACCCAAGATACAAGCAACCTATATTTTTTTTATAGTCATAAAATAATGTTTTATTTCTGTTCTCATCAACCGTTCTGACCAGCTGAAGGTCATGTTTATATGTCTACTGCCGAAAGTATTTAAAAATATTGTAGGAACCACTATCAAAGGTTTGTTCCATCTCCACCGGAGACTGGGTGATAAATATTCCCTCTTTTTGTTGGCCATGTGCTTCTGTATTTTTTTTTTAAGCCCCTGAAAGAAGAATGAAATTTTTAGCTTGATGAGTAATGTGTATCTCCATGAAAAAAAGCCATTCTTTTTTACCAGACCCCACATTGCCCAGAAGAAATTAAAATGAAAACTAGAAAATGACCTGCTATTTCAGGTATCTCAATAAGACCGTGTCTCAGCTAGCAGAGCAATTCATGCATTTGCTGAGGAGTGGCAGAAATCTCTATCTTTACTGAACCCTGTCATTCAGTGCCTGTAATATCTGTACTTTAAAAACTCTGTGTTTTAAAAAAAAAATAAAATAGGCAAAATACTCTTTGCTTAGTCTCTGAATGTCTTCCTTTGTTTCTTTACCAGCATGATGGAGCTCCAGAATGTGAGAGCTGATCTTAGGGCACTGAGCCCACAACTGAATACAGTTGTATACTAAAAGCTATTGTACGCAGCATAGTTAAATGTGATTTCAAAGGGCTTAGAAATATCTTTGCTTTTCGTACATTGCAAGCAGAATTGATGGAAGTACTTTTTTAGTGAAGAAAGATATAAACTTGCATTTCTATAGTCTGATTTCTGTAAATATTCTCATAATACAATAGATGTTATGGAATTGGGTTTATGTGCAATGCAGTCCATGTTTCAGTAACATTTAAACTTCAAAATCGTAGTTTTTTTCCATCATTTAATAGTGTTCTACACTGCTGGGTTTTTTTCCCCGAATATTTGCTCAAATGACATATGACACCACCCGCTGATTGTCAAGCATGAGGCATGTTTTGAACAGATAAATACTGTTTTTAAATACGAAGCTTAAAATGGTTCACATCTGTGAAAAATCTTTTAATTGAGTGGTCCACTCACATTTTATTTCATATGGAGAACATGTTGGGGGATTATCACAGAAAGGGGGAATAGTATTGAATTTTGGAGAAAAAAAAGCATATTAAAAAGGAAAATAAGCAAAAATAGTCAGTTTAGGATGCAAATTAAGACAGCAAACCTGTTGGGGATGGACTGTGAAGGAAGACTAGCAGTATTTCCCTACACTTTCCAACCTGAAAATACTGTTCTAGTATATATGGGTTTTTTCCACTTAAGAGTTTTGATGAAAGCAAGAGCTCAGAAGGAATGTTGGTAACATTTTAATCACTATATTATTTTTCTTATCAGAGATTAAAAATAAAAGCTCTAGACTTAGATTTTTCTAGGAGATGTTTTATGTCATGAATGTGTGGACCAAGAAATCTGTATTTCATCATTTGCACACTCTCCTTATTACAAGGAGTCGAGCTTTATTCTAAAGTATGCGACTTAGTTGAAAGAATTGTTTAGCAGCTATAAGCGTACATAAATTTGATTGAGACTAATAGACCTGTGAGGTGGCACACACTTAGTGATGCGGAAAGCAAGTTCTTGTAATGAAGTAGTCATTGTTTGAGACTTTCAGTGACTGAGTATCTTGAATTACCTTTTTGGTTTTCTTAGTGCAGCTGATGGAGTGGGAAGGGTGATGGAGGATGTGCTGCCCTGGGACTTTATATCCATTTCTTGGCACATGTCATAAAGAACCAGCATGAACCAGAAACTATTGTGGCAAGCCAGGGGAATTAAAGGCCTGTGCTGGAAAAGAGGGAAGAGTAGCTTCCCAAAGAAAACCTAAAAATGCAAAAAACAAGCATGAAAGTGGTGGTCATAGTTATGGCAGTGGTATCTTCTGATGGTCACTTGGTTCTTCTGAAAGGTGCAGTGGCCTGACACTGCCTGCAGCTAGCACTGCAAGAAGCACCCATCTCTCCCAAGACCATCTGTATGTGTCTTAGGAATGCCTTTTAAGGTTTTAAACAAGAGTTGGCTGTTCCATTGCAGCTCTCATGCTTCCATATCTTTCCCATCTTTTCTCATGGGTGTGATGTAAGGAATTAAAAACATGGGGTTCAGCTCTTCCTTAGTGATTTTGTGGATTTCTAGGCAGAAGCAACTTGACTGTGCAAGTCCCCAGGCAACCTGATCTAGCCTTAAAGCTAGCTTTGCTTTGAGCAGGAGGTTGGACTAGGTGGCCAGTGTCTTCAAACCTAAATGAAATACAGGTTATATCATTCCATAAGCCATATAACTAAGCAATTTGAAGAAGGTCAGGCTGTGTAAAATTGTGTCCTACATACAGAAAAAAGCAAGAGCTTGAATCTTAACAGCACTTTAGAATTTGTGTCTGAATTCACCCAAAGAAGAAAGTGAAATTGAGTCATCTAATATAAAGTCGCAAAGGAATTTTGTAAAAGTCCACAGCTGGAGAAGGTCTTACGCAAGAGAAGCTGGCCATTGTGTGTCTTTGTGTGTGTATGTGTGCTTGTGTTCAACTTCTAGCTCTAGAACTACTTTCGGTATGCTTTTGTATTATATATATAAAAGACAGGGTGAATTACTGATACTGCATCATGTTAGTTTTGCTTGTATTGCCTTATGGCTTCCCCAGAGAGAGGAAACTTCTGCTGCTAATATTTCCCTGTGTTACAGTGACTTGGAGCAACCATTCTTATATAAGTATGAATTAATACTTTGATAGCTATCTCTAATAGAATTTGACTTGTAGGAACATAATTTGTTTGGACTAAATGAGAGCTAGACTATTAACTCTCTGTAAATTTCTGATTAAGTGCTTGATGAGTACTAAATGTAAAACATCAAGAGATATATTTCATCTATCATATGCTGTTAATGATTTAAATATGAATATCCTGCCTAGACACTGCCTGTTCTCGAAGTTTGTCTAGTCAAATAGACAGATAGATACAATCTACAATCATCTTAAGAATTGTCTTTGGACATTTTTGGGCTCTAAATACACTTGCCATCAACCTATTCTATTAGCAATTGCTGTAGGTAAATTTTCACATCATCTTCCTGGGATAAAATGATTTTTTTCCCTTCTAGGTACAGTTGATTATTTGTTTAATACTTGCCATGCTTTCTTGTCTTAGTATTCTGGAGATGTAGGATAGTCATGTAGTAACTATTTCTATCAGTTCTGTTTCTAGATTTTTTTTTTTTTGAGATTGCCTTTATCTGGAGCTAGGTACATCTACAACTTTAGATGGAGTGGGAAGGAGAGTGTCTGAAGTTCAGGGAATATGACTACAGGAAGAGAGATGTTTGAGGGCCTATGCTGCAGACTTTACCCAAGTAAGAAATCCAATGGACCTCCTTGACCTGACCTCCTCATTCTGTTCCAGGTAGAAATCCTGAATTCCCTGTGTTGGCACCTTTCTGGTCTATTGTTAGCTCTAGAGTGTCATGACTACAACTTGTCACTAAGACAATTTTATGTGCTTCACTTGTACTGTTTTGTAGTATGGACTTGACTGCCGAGCAGAACAGCAAGTGCAATTGACCCATGTGAATTTCCAGCAAACAGTTCCTGTATAGAGTACCTGGCTGCATTGGAACTATAACTCCTGTAGCATAGGAATGGGTCTTAACCAGCCAACCAGCCAGCCAGCTTAACCAAGCAAATTCATCTTAATGTTGTCTGTGTCTTTCTTTTGCCAGAAAGGTGGTTGTCTTGGCACCTTGTTGAAGCTTGTGTTTTATAGACAAACTCTGGGTTATATGGGATCTTGAAACCTTCTGTTCTAACTCTTTAGTCTGAGGTTCAAGCTTACTGAACTTGGGTGCTTAGCATTAAATGCAAAACAAGGCTGTAATGATGATTGTTTTTAAAATCAGCTAATTTTCAGGTAGTTCAGAGTGTGTATGTGTGTTTATGTACGCTATATAATCTTCTGTTGTGTGTGTTATAAATTATCACATGAAAAACAAAAAAGATTTATACAAGCTCATTTAGATCTGAACAAGATGTTCAGTTGCTTTCAATGGTGCAAATCACCAAGTGAGTAAAAAACAAGTCTGCAAAGCTTTTAAATAGAGAATTATACATACCACAGAGTCAAGCTGCTATTCTGCCGTGTCTGGACAGGAGTCCTCCCCTGATGAAGGCCTCCTGGGCATGGTACTGGAATAGAGTAATTATGTGGAAGTGCTTTATTGTTACCAAAAACTCCAAACAGTAATACTTGATTGATAAATTTTTCTTTTTTTTACTTTTTGATATCACAAATACTATTTGCATGTTTGCAGGAAATTAACACAACCAATTTCTTTATCCTGTCTTTCAAGATGCTTCTTGTGCTCTGCAGTGGAGGAAAGAGATGATGTATGGGTGGAAGGGTTGGACAGATTAGGAGGAAGGGAGTGGATACAGGGGTGCCCTGTGTGAACCTTTGAAGTATCCGCATTCTGCCATCCTAGAACAAGACAAAGGGATATGGATCTATCTAATCCCAAATTTGTGCAGAATTTTGGGGAGAGGCTTTGTGTATGGGGTTTACAGCAATGTACCTTCTGTTCCATATAAAAAAGCACCTTGTTCTTCTCGGGTGTCATTTTCTTTTTTTTTTCTGTCTCTATATTCCTGTCTTGTACCTCTTTCTGAACTTCTTTCCGCCCACTTCTGTGCACAACCAACTGCTCTTGGAGCTTTCGGAGTAATTAACTTTTATAGCCCTGCCCCTTACTACTACCTACTCTCCTTGTCCAGCTTTATGGTGTCTCTGTCCTGCCCCATTCTGCCAGTCTTTCAGGCTTGTCAGCTGTCAGGTAGGCGTACAAGAAGCTCACCAGATGCACTTGCTTGTGCTCACCCACAGGTCTGTTACCCTCTTCAGTTTTAATGAGCATGATTAAATACTCACCTTTTGTTTCTCTGCCTCTTCCTGCTATAAGTCAAAGGCTCCTAATCCCCTTGTTCTCTCTTGATTATGCAGTTTTATACTTTATCCTGCACCTTTGACATTTGTACCCACCCATTTCCCTACTGTTGCCTGAAAAGCAACCTTCAGAAGTGTATAAGTGCAAACATTTAGCTATCTTGCTTTTTCTTTCCTGATGCTAATTTTCTTTCTCTTCCCTCCCTCCTTCTTAGACACCTAGAGACGTGTCTCAACATGTAGTGGATATACTTAACATTCTGTTTAGATGTGCTTGTTAATCCTTTTAAACACATCTAAACAGAATACTAAATCAGTTCACAGTCCATCTATGCAAATAAATAACTGAGTTCCCCCAATGTTTCCAAAAAAACCTGCTGAAATATCTTGGGATTTGGGAAATTCTTTATCATTTGAAGCTGTTTTGCTTACAAGTGTGAGTGCATTCAAAATGTGGAGTGTTTATACATATATGCCACCCCCTAGTATTTGAATATATCGTACCTCTATCTTCTACTCCTTTTTCTCCACTGAATTAGAAAATATAATTTAAAAAATGTTTTTATCAAGTCTTTTAAAATTTCAAAGCGAAGTGCAATCATGCCAATTTCATATGAACTGCCTGGAAGATGAAAGTCTGCACCTGGAAGACTTTTTTGACTTCTGCTGGAGTTCCTTAAAGTCCTGCTGTAGTTAAATGTAGACAGTGATGTCTGTGGGAGAGAGACAAACCAAGTTAACGGCCTTTATTATAGCAGAAGAATTGTTTGTCTGCAAAAGAGGCAACGAAGTCTTATGAAGGATGAGAGCTATCTGTCAACAGTAAAATCTTACTGTACTGGCTTATTATAGGGCAGTCTGGCAGATTCATCTTTAAAAGAGTAACTTCACAATAAGGTGTTGTATCATTAGCTAAGATTTTAGATAACATGCTAATAACCAGACAAAATGTTTATTTTGTGCAGTGAAAGCAACACTTGCCTGTGCTGAAATAGAAATATGCCTGGGGTACTGAATTTATTAGGGTGGGTTTTTTTTTTACCTTTTTAGTTGTGTAGTGTAATGATTACTTTGAAATCCAAAATGTTTTGTTTTCTGAATGAGAGCTGTTTCTATAGCAGCTGATAGTGATAATGTAAATGTTTTGTGCTAGATTTTCTGATGTAGATTCAGACACGTATGTGTAAATCCTCCACCTCTGCCCCACAAATGATGCCCTCATCAGAATTTTTTTATTTATATATGTGAGCCTACCCTGAATTATTTTATTCTGGGGGACATCCCTGTAGATTGCAAATGAGGAAAATAGAGAGCTACAAGAGTACAAATCCTTTCAAATATAACACAAAACCAAAAGACAAAATTCTGTTTAAATGGAGATATATTTTCCTTTTTTAATTTTTTTAAATTTTTATTTAATTTTGAGATTACCTTTTAATTATTGATGTGTATATATATCTCTGTTACCAGGTGGCAGTAGACACAGTGTATTAAGATTTGTAGCTGAATTTCTGTTATATCATTAATATTGTGTCTGATATTCCACCCCCACACACTCCACAGTAAATTCAGTTCAAATTAAATTTATTATTCTTAAACTTAAATGCTAGAAACACTTAATTCTGACAGCCTTTACACATTTTGTTTTTGTTTTCATATGGCTTTAAAAAAATCACATAACCACCCAAATGAAGGAAGATTTTTCATTTTGTATTAAGTAAATGATTTCTAGTAAATGGAAAGCATACCGTTTGTACTTCCCCACTCAACTCTCAAGCAATTTAGGGGTCAATGACAGACCTGTTAAAGTTGTTAGCTTCACAATATTTTGTCTCATACATTGTCCTAAGTAGTCACAAATGTAATCTATTATCTGTCCATACTTACATGACTATATTCACTTCCTGCTGAATTCACCTCCTTCTTTTCACTTTTTGAAAGAAATTATATAGTCCCATGATGCGCAAGTTAAGTCTAAGGAAAATGTGGAATTTTTCTTCATTTGAAGTCAATATAGAATAACAGAATTAATATCTTGTGGGAAGTCAGTGGAGGAAGAGATACATGCTCACCTAAGCAGTGTTTTGAATTCTTTCTTTAGTATCTGTGTTTTGAAATGTAAGGTTAATTAGAACTGTGTGAAAAGCATGCAGTGGGACACCCTGAACTCAATTAGTATTTCAGTAATGGTTTTTGAAGCAGGAAATGTTAAAAATGGATGCTGTTGACACCTGTGAAGTGCTACAGAATGTGGAATACTGAAGACTAATAATTCAAAAGTGGGCTGAAGAGCTATGAAAATTAATGGGCCCATATAGCACATGCCCATAACGTAGCCTTTAGGATACTTATTGCTGTGATGATAAGCATTCTAAAACACACAAAACCCCAGTATTTCAGTTGTTTTTTAAGAAAACCGCAAAAGTCCTAATTAAGTGTCTGAGTTAAAATCAGTATGCTGTATTTACAGTTAATACATATGGTTCACAGCCTATGGCTGCTGAAGGGATAATGTCTAACTATGAAGACTAAATCAAGGAGCCTGAGAACTGTTTCAATAAAATGAGTCTTTAACTTCATTGGAAACACACCAGATTGCGTTTTGCTATCCTAGAGCCACTGAGCTCTCTAAGTTTATTTTAAAAGTTAATTTCTTGTGAAGACTTAAATAGCTGCATAACGTTCAAAGAAAACACTTCCTGATGGTAATTAATACTGAATTACAGAACATACAGCCATGGAGGAACATTAACTTCAGGGTGATCATTTGCTATAATTTGAGTCTCCAGCCTTTGTAAATAAGCAAACTGATCTTTCTTGAGAAACCTAATTTCTTTATCATCCGTGTAAATTTTATGTGCAAATATCTGCAAGCTAAAAGCAGCTGGAAAATTACTTTTTTAATCTCATACATAAATGCTTGGTGTTGTATGACAGATGGTGTGTTTGTTGTCTGGTAAACAAATCCCAGAACGATTAGGGCTTCACAAACTTCAGAAAACCTTTATTTTGTGATGAATATACTGCTAATTCTGTTAATGTTTTTTGTAGCTGCATTTAAAGTTAGATGTGGGGTGGATCCCACTATATTGCTATGCTCTGCAAGATTGGTGGAGTGAGGTAAGTGCCTCTTGGCCATGGTGCCATGACATGCTGTGTGCTCCATCTTACAGCTGGAAAGAAGGGGACCCTTACTGCACTTGATGCAGTGCTTAGGGCTGAGAATAGATTAGGGTTTGAGAAATTAAATAATCAAGATCCAACTTATTGTTGGACTCTCACTCACAGACTGGAAAGGGGACTGATGTCCTTTCAAACCCTGTTCTACCTCTGTTTTACTGTAACTGGTGGGCCAGTCCCAAAGTGAGAATAGTGTTGATGGGATAGGTTCTAAAACTTAAATATTTACAGGTTTTGCCTGTACATGTATGTCATATACTTTTCAATAGGGTTTTTCTGTCCTACCTAGAGTAATAGTCCACATACTTTTTTTTCCAGATTCTAGTTTTGATTTTTCCTTATACTTCAGCAAAAAGATAATACGATGGTCAAATTGAAGTGCTCAAATCAGAAAAAAGCCAACAATATCAATATTAGTTCTATATATCAAGACAAATGAAAGTAAAGTATGTCTCAAATTGATTTTTCCACAACATAGAAAATTTTGAACATGGGAATCCATTATTTTGTTAGAAGTTCTTGTTTAATGTAATATTTATTCAGATACCCCCCTGAACCTTTACATTATTTTGAGTTGGCTTCCAATTTTTTATTCCTTAGCATTTGCTCTTATGGTTGTTTTAGTATATGTCTCTTTGGTAAATTGCTATAAAATTTTAATTTGGAGAATTTGAATTTCTACTACTATAACTAAGGTATGCCTTCATGATATTCACTGCCAATGTTGTGGATTGACATCCCTATTATGTACTGAATAATTAGGCTTTGAATCACAAATTCCCAGCACTAGGGAGAGTACTTTTTACAGTAATGGTTTTTAGTGGTTTTAGCTGGAAACTTTCAGCAGTAGCTCCTGTGGATGCGGTATTTTCCCTACAAAGCATCTTTTAGATAGAAGATTTCCCCTCTGAATCATTCTGGTAATGTATTCCGTAGGTAATCTCTTGTAGAATGCTTCGACAATGTACATATATTCCATGGCTATTCCATGCCCTTAGGGTTGTAAGTTTACAGTCTGTAAATAAGTGACATGTGAGCATGGATGAAAAAATAAAACAACCTGCCTACACCCGAAACAACCTTTTGTGATAGGCAGGTTATCCATTCATAGGTCAACTCAATTGATTTTCCTGTGTAATATGCACTATTAAAAACATGGTTTTATATATGTAATCCACATGCTAAGAAAATCCAAATTACTGAGATAATTTTGCACTGAAAGTGCAATTATCTAATCTTCTAATTGTCATTTGGTTGGAAGATTAGTGGCTATGAATATGATATAACATTTTGGGTTTGTGTTTTACTAGTTTCTAGTACGGCTACATGTTTAATCAAATTTGATCCATGAACTTCTGACTCACAGGGGAAATGTATATACCCACCCTTAATTGTCAACAGTGGAAACATCAGCACGGGGTTGGCCTGACATCTCTGCTTGCTTTAGTTGATCATAATATTACTATGTTATCAACCTGAGGGTTTGTACTGAAGTTAGATACGAAGGATTTAAATAGTAGAAAACATCTCACCATGTGAAGGTGCATCAGAGTGTGCTGGAGCCAAATGCTGTCATCCTGTGTATAAAATAGTTGGTTAAAGACGCTGGCCTTTCCTGAGTCTTCACTACAAGCCATCATCTAAAGTGATTCTATTTCTAAAATACACTGTCCCATCCTTGCAACAATTTTAATAAGAAATAGTCAAAAAAGAGCTTGTGCTAATTCTCTTTTTTACAGAATATTTTATTCTGGTTAATTTTCTATATATGCAATTGTCACAAAATAGTTCTGCACACTGAAACTCAGTAAAAGTTGGATGAAGTGCCATGCAGTAGATCTACTGCTGAAGTCAAAACTTTCTTTTGTTACATCTAGTTTGTAATCCTGAGTGAAATGGATTGAGTCAAGGGGTCATCCTAATACTCAGTGCCCCTACAAATGCTAACTCAGACCACTTTTGGGCCCTAAATTGCATGCCCAGGCTCTTTATGCCTGAATATGAAATGGAAAAGATTTTGTATAAAGTACATATTTGAGTGAATATTTTTCACTTTTGTATTAAGAAGTCATTGAGTGAGAGACTTAAGTATGTGCTTTTCCCTGTGACCTACAACACCTGTATTGACACTCACTCATTGCAGGGTACAACAGCTTCAGTGGGGTTTTCACAGTGCCCCATTCCAGAGGTTTCTAGATAGAATAGGTGCTTCTTACTAAGTTCACGTCCCATTGATTTTTTCCTGTCCCCTTGTACTGTTACCTAGAAATACGATTTCAGCTCCACTGGGATAAGCACTTCTCTCTACTGTGGTTTAAGGCACAGCAGTTCATGGCCAGCTGCAGGCTGGTAGTGAGGGTGGGTTCATTTGTATGCCATCTTATGACTATGACAAATGCCCTTCAAAATCAGTTTTGCCTATGGTGTTTCTTTCCGATGCTGACGCATTGAGTAGGTTTGTAGATTATTCACCTAGGCTCCCAACAGGATTTTAACTGTTCCCCAGTATGTTGTAACTGGGGGACCTGGGTTTGTAGGGCACATGGCTGTTAATTTTTGCAGTGAGCTGAAATCTTGTCTCTCTTTTGGTTAGCTCATCCCTACTGAGTCAATCAGAACTAATCACACAATGCTTCCCTTGCTGCCCATTGCGCAGAGTGTGCAATAATCCGTGAAATAGCTATCTTGTGTTAAAGTTAATAATTGAAGACCAGAAATGCATCCAGGTGACTTAGATCTGCTCACCCTTTGTCCTGCATCATAAATATTTGAGAATTCACATACATGTCAGAATAGAAATGAGAGATTTAAATAATTTCTGTTTAGAATTGCTCAGCATCTTTGAGAACTTAGAAAGATTTCCAAATCAGAAAAGGGAATATAGATGGGCTGTGATACAAATTTTGTTTTTGTAAGGCAAAATGTACTTTTTCCCTAAATAGATTTACTGCGGGAATGTGTTGTTTTTCAGTAAGTTTTATTCTTATTAGGAACAAAATAAAAGACTCATCTTATCTTGTACTTCTAGCCCAAGGGGAGGATATTATTTAGCTGATATGGTACAATTACTTTTTAAGCATTTGATACTTCTGATGTGCTATATGTGGTTTCTCCTAGGATGTAGGCTCATCCATATTTATGCCTCAGTCAATACTTGCTGTTGATGCTCTGGGAAAATCCAGCTATGATTTTAAGGAGTATAATGCACTTCCCTCTTGTCTCTTTGCAGCTAACCAACATAAAACTTCTATCTGAAGCCATAGTTCCACAGGTTTGGTTCTTGAGGTGTCATATTAAGTTCCACATTGATGACAACTAGGTATTATTGCCTGAGCAGGAGTTAGGGAAAGCAAGTTGTGCAGGAGAGACACTGAATGAGCGGAAAAGCATCTCTTGTTTCAAATAGCTTGCTTGACCTCCTGGATGGGATTTGCTGGTTTAAGTGTCATCCATGAAGTCTGAAGCTAGTGAAGCTGAGGAGTTTTGGGTATATTAAAACTGCATGAGTACTAAATTAAGAGAAAATCCAAACACTTTTATCAATATGTAACACAATTAAACATCCTGAAGTGTATGTGCAGCATAATTTTTCTCCAATTACATGTTACAGAGTTTGTAGAAATGCTTAATGAAAAATGAAAAAAAGTGCATTTTGAGCTGATTTCTATCTAATATTGAATAGCTGAAGGAAACAAAACATGGAGATAGTTTGTAAGATCAGAATTTTATTTCCTTAAGGTAGATTTTTGTGAATATATTAGTATAGCAAGAGTTATTACCCTGCATGTAGTGATAGGATATATACACCAGTTAAGTTTTCATTTGGGACCACCAAAAATAGACTGTTAAACATTTGTCTCAAGCCCTATTTTGAGGCAGGTGATTCATTAGCTTTATATGGACTAATAATTAACAGGGAGGAAAGGGCTATCTAGAAACAAACACAAAAAACCTTACAGTATTTCTAGTCATAAAAATCATGCTTTAATTATGAATTAACCCAATATTATCTTTGTGAGTTTAGAAACAGTCTAACAGAATAACTCTGAGAGACATAACCTCATTCATTTAGCTTTTGAAACATAGATATAATTATCTAGGAATTTTACAGCTAGAGAGAATCTTTTAGCAAACAAATTAAACTTGTTAAATATTAAAACAAGAAAGTCTTTGAGTGATTATTATAGCGTCACCATGGAGGCAGGTATGATTTCCCACCTTTACATGGAAGAATTGGAAGAACAGATGGAATGGATTGGAAGGATGGATGGGTGGTTACAGGCTTTTCAGTAGGGATAGGCAGGGCAGGCAGGGCAGGTGGGTGGCATTGTATGTAGCAGAGGAGCTAGAATGCATGGAGCTTGCAGTGGGCAATGGCACAGTTGAGAGCCTTTGGGTAAGGATTGAGGGACAAAGCCCATGTTGTTGTGGGAGTCTACTATAGACCCCCAGCCAGGAGGATGACGCGGATGAGTTATTCTTCAAGGAATTAAGGGACATCCTCTAAGTCATCCACCCTTGTCCTTATGGGGGACTTTAACTTGCCAGAAGTCAACTAGGAATACCACACAGCTGGGACAAACAGAAGATTCCTAAACCATCTGGATGATAACTTCTTGGTACAGGTACTAAGGGAACCGACCAGGAAAGCTGCCTTACTTCATTTGTTGCTTATTAACAGAGAGGGTCTGGTGGGTGAAGTGGCAATTGGTGGCTGCCCTGGCCACAGCAACCATGAAGCAGTCAAGTTTAAAATCTATGGTAACAGGAGGAAAACTGCCAGCAAGACCTCAACTCTGGACATGAGGAGAGCAGACACCAGGTTGTTCAGGCAACTGCTTAGCAAGGTCCCCTGGGGAAATCTTTCAAAAGTGCTGGGGTCCATTGCTGCTGGTCACTTTTTAAGTACGACCTCCTAAGAGCACAGGAGCAGGCAATCCCGAAGTGTAGGAAGACAGGCAGGCGAGGCAGAAGGCCAGCTTGGCTGACCAGGGATCTTCTAGAAATAAGGGAAAAAGAAAGTATATGGCCAGTGGAAGCAAGGTCAGGTGATGTAGCAGGACTACAGGGGTGCTGTTCAGCACTGCAGGGTGGAAATATGTATGACATGGCCAAAGCTTAATTAGAGTTGAAGCTGGCCAGTACTGCGAGGGACAATAAGAAGGGCTTTGTAAAATACATTAATGCCAAAAGGCAAGCCAGGAGTAACATTACTTGATGAGCATGGTCACCTCACAAACAGGGACGTAGACAAGGCAGAGACATTTAATGCTTTCTTCACCTCAGTCTTCAACACTGATGGTGGGCTCCGGGACCTCCAGAGCCCTGGGCTAGAGAACTGTGACTGGGGACATGATAAACTCCCAATCAACCCCAAACTAGTGTGGAACTTGTCGCTCCAGCTTGATCCCTATAAGTTGGTGGGGCCTGATGGGATTCATCCAAGGGTACTTGAAGAGCTGGCTGATGTTGTAGTGAGACCTCTCTCAATGATTTTTCAATGCTCTTGGGAATCTGGAGTGGTCCCAGTTGACTGGAAGCTGGCAAATGGTGACCCAATCTTCAAGAAGGGCAACAGGGATGACCCCAGTAACTACAGGCCTGTCAGTCTCACTTCTGTGCCTGACAAAATTATGGAGAAGATTATTCTGGGAGTTAATGAAAAAAACCTGAAAACCAATGCAGTCATTGGTCCCAGCCAGCACAGGTTCACAAGGGGAAAGTCCTGCATAACAAACTTAATTTCCTTCTATGACAAGGTCACCCACCTAGTTGACCAAGGGAAATCAGTCAATGTAATCTTTTTGGATTTCAGAAAAGCTTTCGATACTGTCTCTCACAGTATCCTCCTGGACAAAATGTCCAGCAATGCAATGGGTGAGCAATGGACTGACAGGTCAGGCTCAAAGGGTAAATGGGGTTACATCGGGCTGATGGCCAGTCACTAGCGGGATTCTGCAGGGATCCATCTTAGGGCCAGTACTCTTTAATGTCTCATAAATTACTTGGATACAGGACTAGAATGAATACTAATTAAGTTTGCTGATGACACAAAATTGGGAGGAGCTGTTGACACTCTCGAGGGTAAAGAGGCCCTACAGAGAGATCTAGACAAATTAGAGAGCTGGGTAATAACCAACTGTAAGAATTTAACAAGGGCACATGCTGGATTTTGCACCTGAGGCACGTCAACCCTGGATGTACATAGAGACTGGGGAATGAGAGGCTGGAGAGCAGTTCTAGTGGAGAGGGATCTGGAGGTTCTGGTTGACAGCAAGTTGGTCATGAGCCAACAGTGTGCCCTGGCAGCCAAGAGGGCCAGCTGTGCCCAGGGGTGCATCAAGTGCTGCATTGCAGCTGGTCGAGGGAGGGGATTGTCCTGCTCTGCTCTGCGCTGGTGCAGCCTCACCTCGAGTGCTGTGTGTAGTTTGGGTGGCACAGTACATTAAGGATATAAAGCTGCTAGGGAGTGTCCAGAGGAGGGCCATGAAGTTGGTGAAGGGTTAGAGGGGAAGCCATATGAGGAGCAACTGCAGTCACTTGGTTTGTTCAGCCTGGAGAAGAGGCTGAGGGGAGACATCGCAGTCCGCATCTTCCTCACAAGGGGAGGAGGAGGGGCAGGTGCTGATCTCTCTGGTGACCGATGATAGGACCTGAGGGAATGGCAGGAAGGTGTGCTAGGGGAGGTTTAGGTTGGATATTAGGAGAAGGTTCTTCACCCAGAGGGTGGCGGAGCACTGGAACAGGCTCCCCAGGGAGGTAGTCACAGCACCAAGCCTGACAATATTTAAGAAGCACTTGGACAATGCCCTCAGACACATGATGTGAATTTGGTGTTGTCCCGTGCAGGGACAGGAGTTGGACTTGATGATCCTTGTGGGTCCCTTCCATCTCAGGACGTTCCATGATTCAATGAATCATAGATTTATTGGACAAATAGTGAAGTGCATGCAAATGTATATTGGAAGAGGTACAAGAACTCTTGCTGCCTATACCAGAAGTTTAGAGAACTGTGCTTGTTTCTGCTGTCTTCAGATTAAGTAATTCTTTGTATTTAGGCAAAAGTAAGAGCCTGTGGATCAAAACAATTTGGCTGTTCATATTCCTAGAACTTATCCATGTTATCATTCTTCTTTTCTTTTTTTTTTTTTTTTTTTTTTGCTTGTGATGAATTCTGCAGTGTTGAGAATGTAATCCACTTTGAAGATTTTTGCAGATTTAGATAGATTTAGGTAACCTTTTCAGAAATTAATTGGTTTAAGCCAATAAATCCGACCTAAACGCTGTGGCAGCTTTTACAATATGGCTGCATTTGATGGAGTTTAATTATAATTGCATCTTGAGGGCTACAGCTGCTGTGTTTCATATATTAATAGAAATTATGAGAAACTAATTAATAGAAGTACATGCACAGGTAGAACATTATATATAAACAAGAAGAGCCTTTCTGAGATGTCACAGCTTCTTTTTCAAGAACAGCGTTCCACAATAATTTAGAACGATGAACACAATTTTCAGCAATCTTATCTGGATAATAAATGTTTTCAATTTTTTTTTTTATTCTTTGAGGGACATAGTTTGGGAATGTGAGTGCTAAACATTTTGAAAGGAGGAATTTCTCCTTATATATTGCATAGGACTCTCTGGATTAAGGTAGCATGAAGAGAGATAACACAAGAAGAAAGAGTAATTTTATGAAATGATAATGTAATTTTTATTACTTGAAGGGAAAATAGAGATGTTACTGTAATATTTACCTCTAAGAGCTAAATTTTTTAGTCAAAATTGGAAAAGTAAGTTGAAGACGCTTCTTTACTATGTTTTTGTCTTGATGACATGCTACCCTCTGGTGTGACTCCCAACAATTCGCATTAACCTAAGACATTTACACAGCCACATGCACCATCTATTCCACTTGGTCAAGCATCAGCACTCCCTGAGCTGCAGTGTAAACTAGAAAATAGGATTTGTTATATTTCAATATCAGGGAATGTGCAATCGCTGTCTATAGCAACCAGCAGGCACAGCAGTCTAAACATCCTAATACTGCTCTCAAAAGGGTTTTCCTCTCAGACCTGAGCACATACTATACTGTACTATACTGTATACTGTACTATTGTCATCCTCTGCTATTATTTCAGACTTGCAAATGATCTATATTAGTATTCATGTGACCCCAGTGGTGTTTTCTTCACAATTTTTGCTTTCTGGTTTTGAAACTATGTAGTAGTGGGCTGGTGTTAAGACTGTCTGTTGTAATTAGAGCCATATATGAACACAAAAGAGTCTTAATGAAATGAATAATTTCCACTGTTAATACCATAAATAAATTGAAACTATGCAAAGTTGAGTCTAAATATCCACAGAGCAATTATGAGATTGAGTTGCCTGGGTGAATTTGCATGGAGAAGGTGAGGGATTGACTTAAATGATCAGCTTGGAGTCTTCTGGTTGTTAAAATAGGACAGCATTTCCTGCCCCTGATGTCAGATGAACACCCCATTTTAGCATGGGCTTCACTGAGCTGGGTTTGTGTTCAGGACCCTGGATATCTGCAGTAATATGGTTCTTTCTACCCTGAACCACCACAGTCAAACTGAAAGCAAGAGTATCAGGAGTGGTGGCCTTTACCTAGGAGAGAAATGAGCTTCAATGAATGGGTGCAGTTCTTGGAAGAACAACTGACACTTTTCAACCCAAGTAATGGACTCATATCTTACATTGGAAATATTAGATTGACACTTGATCAGAAAGGATATTTGGATTGGTTCAAAGCCTGTAATAATAGTTCTGTTGTCAACCGATACGTTAATTAGTAAGATTCTTACTTCATCTCCACTCTACTTTTTCCTTCCACACTAGATTATTGTAAAAGCAGCAGATAAATAAAAGTGGGAAAATACGAACCCTCAGCTTAGAATATCTGGCTAAGCTGGCATTTTTAAACTGAATTTTATCTCAAAAAAGAACTATGTGTTGCAAATTGCATCCAAAATACATGAAACTAGCTTAACTTAATTGTTATCATCTGCTCATCTTGAAGGCTAAAAGCAGTTGCTTAACACAGTGGTCCATGAAGGTCTATGAAATAAAATGCAAAATCTTTTCAATTTCATATTCAGGCATAAGGAGCCTTGGCATGTAATTTATGGCTCAAAAGTTGATGGGATGTGAGTATCCTTCATTGTGTCAGAACAAGTCTCTCTGGTACTCAAACTTCTGGCTCTGCTGCTTTTTACAGGCATGTGATAAAAAAGTGGGACACACAGGTACCAGGTGGGTTAGCAAGTGTGAATGCACAATGACTTAAACATTATTCCACCTGTTGGTGTTGGAGGTGCTGAGCATTTTTTGTGTTGCCTGGATTTGGAAATTTGGTAAACCGTGCCACGCAAACATCTACATCTTCAGATATTAAAGCAGAACCAGTCCAAAATCTGTTGTTTATGGGCTCCATCTGCAGATATGCTTTAGGCATGCATGCTTTGGCAAAATTAAATTAATAATTCTGTAGATGTACTGATTTTGTCATAAGTTGTCTGGGAAAGTCTCAGAGTGATTTAGTACTATTTTCTATGGGATTGTGTCCTCTAAGTGTGAAAAGTGGTGATGATATGTATTACAAACTAGCAAGGGAGAAAGCATACTATCTAATGCTTTGACTCCTTACCCAGCTGTCTGAAGGTACACGGATGCATTTTCCTTTGACAATTTTGTATTTATTACTTGTATAAATATTTACTGTCACCATGACTGAAAGACAACATTTATTTCCCTACTTTTTCAATTTATTTCTTCGTGCATTTCAGAGAACAGCACAGTTAACAACAGCCACACTTCTTAATTTACTTCCCACTTGTCCAAGAGCATCTACTCTAAAAAGCAGAAGTCAAGACACTGCAGGCACTGATGTGTGCCGTGAGGAAGAAAAGGGGGGAAAAGCATGCAATTGCTTTATGCTGCATGCCTCCCCTAAAACTCTTGAAACTGTGGTCAGGGATAACCAAAGCATTATGAATGTGCCCAACCTTAGCCTTAGCCTGTATCGTTATCCGTAAGCAATTCTATTGGAAGTACACTCTAAGATAGCAGTTTTCAAAGTGACTTATTTAAAACAACCAAGGTCTGTGGGTTTTGGTATGTTAGAACAGATAAGCAGTACATCATGACTGACTAAGGTTTTGGCTCAGTGGCTTGGTCAGTGTTTATGGCAGGCAAAGTAAGACTTGGAATTTAATCACAGATTTCAGTGCAAAGAATTTATCCTCACTCATTCCTTGAAGACTCACTGTAATGGAAATTAGGAAAAACTCTTTCCTGGGGATATCTAAAGATAAACAGAAACAGTTAGCTGGACTTAAGATCCCAAGGAATCAATTATCTCACCAGAACATGAAACCATGTTGCCCCTTCCTGCTCGAATCTCAATGGCTTTTTTAAATTGAAACTTTACTATATTGGTTTTGGCCCTTTTTCTGCCTCCCTTGTCACTTTTTAGTTCCATTTGCAGAGCACAGCAATTCCATTAGTGTCAAAGAACTCTGTTCCTTTGGTTGCTGAAGTAAATTAGTTTGCAGTCAAAGCTAAAGCATGACACCTAACCTCAGTTAAAGACTTAACTGAAATAAAGAGGAATTTTACTTAAATCTTTTGGTTAGAGCATACACGTGGTACAAAACCTGCTTAATCTACAGCCATCAAATGAGGGATTTTGTTTTTAATGACATGACAGATTATTAATGTGCTGTGAGATTTGTACAATGATATGTAAGAAATGCTTATTGGCTAGAAGCTGGTTGCTCATCAATAAATATTTTCATTATCAACAATTTAAATTATATGTTATTAAAGTTCTGTTTTAATTTCCTTGAATATTCTGTGCAGGTGCTTGCTGTGCATCTGTGTACTTTCTAGTGAAAACATAATTATGTGTTATGCAGCAAATATCTAGAATATAAGAAAAGCATGACAAATAACTAAGTAGTTAGTATTCCAGCATTTTGAATTATGTATTCCCAGGCAACAATGGCAGAAGACATCTTAAAGACATCTTATTAAAATTTCAGGTGAAACTTAATGGCCTGAACACTTACAATATCAGGGGAGCTTGACCTTAATCAATCTTTACATGTTTGTTTGCATTTTGAGTGTGGAGATGCAGCAGGCTTTTCTCAACAGAATATGTGTTTCCAGGTGTTAGACATCAGTCAACAAATGTCACTTCACTGTGATAGGTGTTTCTACTTAACTAGAACAACTTTTTATTAGGGTAGGGACAGAAGAGTTTTCAGTTTTCCCTATTACAGATCTAAAGGTAATAGTATTTTCTAGAAGGATGGTAGAATATTGCATAATTACTGACATCTAGCTGTGATTTTCCCCTAAGTGAGGAGCTAAGGAGTTGCTGATTTGCATAAGCACTGTGGGGTAATTAGAATCATAGAATTATAGAATGGTTTGGGTTGGAAGTGACCTTTAAAGATGAAACCGCCCCTACCATGGGCAGGGACATCTTTTACTTGGTCAGGTTGCTCAAAGCCCTGTCCAGCCTGACCTTGAATGCTTGCAGGGATGGGGCATCCACTCTGGGCAACCTGTTCCAGTGCCTCATCACCCTCATCATAAAAAATGACTTCCTTATGTCCAATCTAAATCTACCCTGCTTCAGTTTAAAGCCGCTGCCCCTTGTCCTGTCATTACAGGCCTTGCTAACTGTCTTTCTTTTAAGCCCCCTGTATATACTGAAAGGCCACAGTAAGGTCTCCCCAGAGCTTTCTCTTCCCTAGGTTGAAGAACCCCAACTCTCTCAGCCTTTCCTCATAGGAGAGGCATTCCATCCCTCTGATCATTTTTATGGCCCTTCTCTGGACCCACTCCAACAGGTCCATGTCTTTCCTATATTGAGGACTCCAGAGCTGGATGCAGTACTCCATATGGGGGTCTTGATGAGAGCACAGTAGACAGGGAGAATCACTTCCCTCAACCTGCAGGCCATGCTTTTTATTTGTGCAGCCCAGGATACAACTGGCTTTTTGGGCTGTAAGGGCACATTACTAGCTTATATCTAATTTTTCATCTACCAGTATCTCCAAGTCCTTCTCAGGGCTGCTCTCTATCCAGTCATTCCTCAGTCTGAATTGATACTGATGATTACCCTGACCGAGGTGCATGACCTTGCACTTGGCCTTGTTGAACTTCATGAGGGTCACATGGGCCCTCTTTTCAAGCCTGTCAGGATCCCTCTAATGGCATCCATTTCCTTGAGCTTATCAACAGCACCACTGAACTTGGTGTCATCTACAAACTTGCTGAAGGTGCACTCAATCCACTGTCTATATAATTGATGAAGATACTAAAAAGTATTCGTCCCAGTATGGACCCTTGAGGGACGCCACTCATTGGTTTCCATTTGGACATTGAGCCATTAACACTTTGGATGTGGCCAGCCTGTCAATTCCTTGCGCATCTAATAGTCCATTCATCAGTCCGTATCTTTCCAATTTAGCAGCAAGAATGTTGTGTGGGACAATGTCAGAGGCCTTACAGAAGTCCAGGCAGATGATAGCAGTTGCTTTTCCCTTGTCTGCTGATGCAGTCACTCCATTGTAGAAGGCCATTACGTTAGTCAGGCACAATTTGCTCTGGTGAAGTCACACTGATTTTCTCTAGTCACCTCCCTGTCTTCCATATGTTTAAGCATATCGTCCAGGAGCATCTGCTCCATGATCTTACTGGGCCCTGAGGGAAGGCTGACTGGTCAGTAATTCCCAGGGTCCTCTTTTTTTACCCTTTTTTAAAATGGGTCCAATATTCACTTTTCTCCAGCCACTTGGGACTTTGCCTGACTGCCATGACTTTTCAAATATAATGGAGAGTGAGTTAGCAACTACCTATGCCAGTTCCCTCAGGACCCTGAGATGCATCTGATCAAGTCCCATAGCCTTGTATATGTTGAGCTTCCTGAGGCCTTGAACCTGATCTTCTAAAGTGGGAAGAACTTCATTCTCCCAGTCCCTGCCGTGAGTTTCAGGGACTTGAGAGATGTGGGGAGAAATTGCCAATGAAAACTGAGGCAATAGATTGTTGAGCACCTCAGCCTTCTCCATGTTGGTTGTCACCACACCTCCTCGCTTGTTTATTGGGAGGGGTATAAGATTTTCTTTAATCTTGCTTTTCTGGCCAACCTGTAGAAACCCTCTTACTTGCAGGTGACCATTTGCCAGGCAGATCTAAAAAGAATATAAATACCACGTTAGACTCCCTTTGTTTGAAAATCTTAGGGCTGGATGCTCAAAAGAATTTGTCAGGTTTGTCATAATTTTGATATTCTTATCACTTACACACTTCAATATACATTTGAACAATAATGCAGTCATTTCCAGTGAAAAGTGAAAAGTGAGAATATGTTAGCTTGCCTTTTGTGGATGAAAAAAATCACCACAGATACCAAAGCTGAATCATCTGAATCATAGACTTCATAGCTGTCTTCGAAGACATAGATCGAGTAATGGGATACCTTTGCATGCTGTCACTCTAACAATTGCAGGGAAAGACTTATTCTGACAGTTTCAAAGCAATAGCTGTGTTTCAGAACACAGCAAGGGAGATATTTTAAGTGTTTGTGCTCTAAGTGTCAGGGGCTCTCAGACATGACTTGAGAACTGACTTGACTTTCCTTTCACTAGCAGACATGATTTAACTTCCTGTATATTGTTAAAACCTTTAGACAATTTTTTTCCTGGTTTTGCTTTTTCTTGTCCAAGAAGCAATGGTCATACAAATGTACACCAGTTCTGTGAAACTCTTGTTTCTGTAACAGTGATCTTTGCCCCACTGCGTCCTGTGAGCAGGCTGTAGTTTTATAGTTTTAATGCTGTTTTTAAATGTGGCAATTTTATTGCCTTTGAGGACATCTTTTTCCTGCTGCATCATCCATGCCAGAGTTGAATCATCCCCAAGCTAAATGTTTAACAACTAATTTAATGTAACTCATTTTATTTAATTAATTTCAATTTTACATTTTTTAATATAACTAATTTTATTTAACTAATTTTATCCCATACTTTTTGGGGGATAGGGTGTTATTTTGTAAACAACAATGATATGGTTTGAAAAGTTCTTATTTGTTATGTACTAAATTTTATCTCTGGACATGATCACTTGGTAGTGCAGTAATTAAACAAAGGGGTGAAGATTGGAAAGACTGCTCCTATTGTGAAGGCTTCTTGGTCGTTTTTGGGTTGTGCAATCTTAAAGAACGATAATCATTAACAGAAATATATTCCTTTTGCTTTTTCTCTAGTGAAAATCTTTGTTGTTATATTTGTACAGTTTAACATTTAATGTTGTGCTAGTAACAGTAAGTAATTATTAGTGATGGACAATCGAAGAGCATAGGTCAGTACTTGTCATTTCTTAGCAAGCCAATACTCTGAATTATCCACTAGTGCACTAGAATAGTTCCTTTGAATTAAGTAGTCAGACATCATCATTAAGTGGTGATCCTACTTAATTTAAGAAATATTCCTCTAATTATTTTTTAGAACAAAACTTTCAAATCCAAAAGAAATAATCCACTTTCTTCTGCACACTGTTGCCTACTGGAGGTACATAAGCTCACTTTATTATCTAGTTCTCAAAATAAAATCTGACTATATTATAGTGAAATTCAGTTAACTGGTAATATGCTATTGTTTCTGGCCAGTACAAACCTGGATTTCAATGAAGAAAAGATGAAAATGTTTCCCAGAGGCTTTTAAAAATTTTGTGTTGTTTTTCTGCGTATTGCATAACTTTAGTAGTGCACATAACTGCGTGTTACTTCTTCAGTAATGGTGACAAAAATGTACAGTGCCTGTTTGTCTGTTTGTTTGGGTTTTTAAAGTTCAATTATTTATTTTATTTTTTTATCTTGACATATACTGACAGACCTAAAAATCACTTCAGTAGTGAAATAATTTGTTTTGGAACTGGAAAACTTTCCGGTGATACATAGTGATGTGACAAACCTGAAGCTATAGGAACCAGGATGAGAAAGATGGTGCTCTTCTTCCTCATGCGGTGTCACAAAGTAGCACCATTAAATGAGACAAGTCATGTTCAAAGCTCAGGGCAGAAACCAGAACATTTTAAAGTGGTTAGGGAGAATATTCTGAGCACCTAGTCTGTTCATTTTGGTTTTGTTTTTAATGCTTTTCTGAAGGAAAATGATAGACAGTGTTGTATGCTAAGGCACTGAAAATCCCTCAGCATCCGAAATAAGGAGCTATATCATGGACCTACATGATCTGAGGTTACCATGTTTAAGACCAATGTGAAACAGTTTTTCACGTTTTTTGCCTAGTTCTGTTCTTAAAAACTCAAATTGGAAACATTAAAATAGTGGAAAATAACTGCATTTTTCTTCACCTCAGAAACAGCTTTTACAGCTATTCTACTGATTCCCTCCCAGAATTATTTGGGAAACCTGACCCAACTGCTGAGTGAATCAAGGGAAGGACAAGGCAGTTTCAAGAGTCAGATTTTGTGTTTGGTTTTGGTTGGTTGTTTTTTGCGTATTGGTTTGTGGTTTTTTGTTTTGGTTTTTTGTGTTTGGTTTTTTTTTAATTAAGATTTTATCAGATATTTCCTCTACTGATACAGAATCCTTTTATTCAGCTTATATTTTAATTTTTATTATCTCATGGTAGCAGTTAAATAAGACTTCTCCCTGTTGTCCTCAAAACAAATTATTTTTCCTTGAGAAAACCCTCCCCAACTTTTACAAATGATGCTTGGAAAATGCCTTTGCTTTTTTTAAAAAAAATTGACAGCAATGACAAAAAAATCAGAGTAATGACAAGGAATTTTATGTGTATAGTGATTTCATATACCTAAAAAGTAAGTTGAGTGTCCTGTTTGCATAAATGTTCTCTATATGGGGACAGTAGAGCTATTTGTAACTTAATGTCATTCTAAACAGCTCCTCCAATGCTTAATGCTTTACTGTTTAGACAGGAGGGTGACTATGGTAGCTGGTGAGCATCTAACTGATGATGCTCCTGTTTCATATCTTTTGGACCCACAGAATAATGTAGTTTGGGAATGATGTGGTCCAAACTCCCATTCAAAGTAGGGCCAACTTTGAAAGTTGAATGGAATTATTAATGGACATGGAGTTTATGCTCAGCAACTTCATTTTCAAGCAAAATATTTATGTCCTCACGTTAAAGGAATTTTAAAATGGTGGTATCAGAGGAACCTGAGATACCACACAGCACTGTGTGAGAACAATGATGCGAACACAAATACGTGTTTTATCTTAATGTGGTCTTATAGTAAGACTTGAATGATTGGATTTCATGAGGATTACTGATACGGATGTTCAATGAGGGGAAGAGGCAGAATAAGCTGTGAAAGTTGCTGCTTATGTCCTGTTCCTGTTTAAAGTTCAGTAACTTTCTCTGTTTCAATTTTATGTCCTGGAGAAAAAACCTGCAATAATATGTTTTGTGATTAACAAACTATCAGATTTTAATTTTATGATAGACTGATTGTATCATGTGAGATTAGAGACTGATCTAGCCTGGAGAAGTTTTGGAGAGAATATAAGGACAAATAAAGCCTATGAGGACAATGCCTTACTGTGATCTCTAAACACCAATTGTTTGCAGCTTAGGAATTTCTTTATGTTTATGATAATTTAAGGAATCTGTATGGAATGTTTTTGAATTTTGGTGTTAAATATGAGGTTTCTATTTGTGTCTCTGCTAGTCTTAAAGTTCCACTTGTATGTGCAATTTGATTGCATTTATATTAATCTTGTACTTCATAATGGCCATAAAATCCCTCCATTTTTAGTGGAGTTTTTTGAAGTAGGTGTTTAAATCTGTATTACCTGTTTTTCTTTTTTGAAAAAAAAAAACCAAACCCAAAACCAAAAACAATAATTTGAAAATGTCTGTTTACTGCCAGAAGAAATCTATCTATCTATCTATCTTTCTTTCTTTCTTTCTTTCTTTCTTTCTTTCTTTCTTTCTTTCTTTCTTTCTTTCTTTCTTTCTTTCTTTCTTTCTTTCTTTCTTTCTTTCTTTCTTTCTTTCTTTCTTTCTTTCTTTCTTTCTTCTTTCTTTCTTTCTTTCTTTCTTTCTTTCTTTCTTTCTTTCTTTCTTCTTTCTTTCTTTCTTTCTTTCTTTCTTTCTTTCTTTCTTTCTTTCTTTCTTTCTTTCTTTCTCTTCTCTCTCTCTGTCTCTCTTTCTCTCTTTCTCTCTTTCTCTCTTTCTCTCTTTCTCTCTTTCTCTCTTTCTCTCTTTCTCTCTTTCTCTCTTTCTCTCTCTCTTTCTTTCTCTCTCTCTTTCTCTCTCTCTTTCTCTCTCTCTTTCTCTCTCTCTTTCTCTCTCTCTTTCTCTCTCTCTCTTTCTCTCTTTCTCTCTTTCTCTCTTTCTCTCTTTCTCTCTTTCTCTCTTTCTCTCTCTCTTCTCTCTTTCTCTCTTTCTCTCTTTCTCTCTTTCTCTCTTTCTCTCTTTCTCTCTCTCTCTCTCTCTCTTTTCTCTCTCTCTCTCTCTCTCTCTCTTTCTCTCTTTCTCTCTCTCTCTCTCTCTCTCTCTTTCTCTCTTTCTCTCTCTCTTTCTCTCTTTCTCTCTTTTTTCTCTCTTTCTCTTTCTTTCTCTTTCTTTCTCTCTCTTTCTCTT